>NW_027461664.1:245000-356126 GCF_050947455.1 Rhinoderma darwinii
TGTAATCTAGAATGTGGGCAGATTCTATTTCTCTGAGCGTGACGTCCTCTAGAGAATCTGAGCGTGATGTCATGTGAAGGGCGGGGCCTGTGATCTGCATGTGTTCCGTTTGCACATAATGGCCCTCAGGTTGTGACATCATCAAGTTTATAAATTGGGGTCACACATTGACCGCGGTGTCAGTTTCTCTTGCTGGCTCTCGTCATGGACGTGTCTCATATGAAGAGGAGGAGGATGGTGATGTTTCCAATGATGAGTGTTGTAGAGAAGATGGAGGTTGGCGGACGCCAATTTCCGGAGGACGTGGAGATGGAGGAGGAGGATGAGAAGATGGAGGCTGGCGGACGCCAGTTTCCAGAGGACGTGGAGATGGAGGAGGAGGATGAGAAGATGGAGGTTGGCGGACGCCAGTTTCCAGAGGACGTGGAGATGGAGGATGGGAAGATGGAGGTTGGCGGACGCCAATTTCCAGCTCCTGATGTGGAGATGGACGACCTTTCGGGGGCTACGGTTAACATCAGGGCCTCCAACCCCCGAAAGAGAAAGTGGCCATTTTAGTAACATCTGCCACTTGGGGCCCATTTACCATCAGGGCCCCCAACCCCCGGGAGAGATAGCGGCCATCTTATTTCCATCTGCCGCTCGGGGCCCATTTACCATCTTTAGGTGAGGTAAGTGCCGTCCACTGATGATCTTCTCACCTCACGACTCTTCTACAGCCGCCTGGACACTGAATTTCTGATTTGTTTTGCAGTTGTCACCCCAACATCGTGGCCTTTACCACCTAAACCATCTGAAATTCCCATGAAGACTCCTCCAGTGATGAGCAGACGTGAGATCCGGTAAGTCTGACGTCTTCCGCTCGTCTTCATCTTCTCCTTGTGGTGAAGGTTTTGTGAATTTTTTTGCTTATTTGTATTTTTTCCTTTTCTAGGATCCGACTTTGAAAAATATGAAAAAAGTTTTCGGTTTCTTCTGATCCAGGATCGAGCTGTGTAAGGGTGGACCGGCGGCCATATCCACGGGTGAAGAAGGACCCTCCCCCTCTTCATCTCACCGATCATCGCATGTTAAAGGGCCGGAGCCACAGAAAACCGCACAGAAATTCTACCAGATTCTATAATAAACAGATTTATTTTTACCATTTTTAGTGTTTTCATTTCTAGATTGGGGAATTTATCCAGGGAACCTGTGTTCTATGGGGGTCCGAAGGTTATAGGTGTAATACTCTGCAGAATATATCACTATGTATCTGTCAGTAGAGGACAGAGCAATGTTCTGCAGATCTGTAGAGAGGTCAGTGGTGTAATAATCTGCAGAATATATCACTCTGTATCTGTCAGGAGGTGGAGAGGACAGAGCAATGTTCTGCAGATATCTAGAGAGGTCAGTGGTGTAATAATCTGCAGAATATATCACTCTGTATCTGTCAGTAGAGGACAGAGCAATGTTCTGCAGATATCTAGAGAGGTCAGTGGTGTAATACTCTGCAGAATATATCACTATGTATCTGTCAGGAGGTGGAGAGGACAGAGCAATGTTCTGCAGATCTGTAGAGAGGTCAGTGGTGTAATAATCTGCAGAATATATCACTCTGTATCTGTCAGTAGAGGACAGAGCAATGTTCTGCAGATCTGTAGAGAGGTCAGTGGTGTAATAATCTGCAGAATATATCACTATGTATCTGTCAGTAGAGGACAGAGCAATGTTCTGCAGATCTGTAGAGAGGACAGTGTTGTAATAATCTGCAGAATATATCACTATGTATCTGTCAGTAGACGACAGAGCAATGTTCTGCAGATCTGTAGACAGGTCAGTGGTGTAATAATCTGCAGAATATATCACTATGTATCTCTCAGGAGGTGTAGAGGACAGAGCAATGTTCTGCAGATCTGTAGAGAGGTCAGTGGTGTAATAATCTGCAGAATATATCACTGATGTACATATATCCTGATGTACTCCTCACAGATTACATATACCCTGATGTACTCCTCACATATTACATTTACCCTGATGTACGCCGCACAGATTACATATACCCTGATGTACTCCTCACATATTACATATATCCTGATGTACTCCTCACATATTACATATATCCTGATGTACTCCTCACAGCTTACATATACCCTGATGTACTCCTCACAGATTACATATACCCTGATGTACTCCTCACATATTACATATACCCTGATGTACTCCTCACAGATTACATATACCCTGATGTACTCCTCACATCTTACATATACCCTGATGTACTCCTCACAGATTACATATACCCTGATGTTCTCCGCACAGATTACATATACCCTGATGTACTCCTCACATATTACATATATCCTGATGTACTCCTCACATATTACATATACCCTGATGTACTCCTCACATCTTACATATATCCTGATGTACTCCTCACATATTACATATATCCTGATGTATTCCTCACATATTACATATATCCTGATGTACTCCTCACATATTACATATACCCTGATGTACTCCTCACATATTACATATACCCTGATGTTCTCCTCACAGATTACATATACCCTGATGTACTCCTCACATATTACACATACCCTGATGTACTCCTCACATATTACTTATATCCTGATGTACTCCTCACAGATTACATATACCCTGATGTACTCCTCACAGATTACATATACCCTGATGTACTCCACACAGATTACATATACCCTGATGTACTCCTCACAGATTACATATACCCTGATGTACTCCTCACATATTACATATACCCTGATGTACTCCTCACAGATTACATATACCCTGATGTACTCCTCACAGATTACATATACCCTGATGTACTCCTCACATATTACATATACCCTGATGTACTACTCACATATTACATATACCCTGATGTACTCCTCACATATTACATATACCCTGATGTACTCCTCACATATTACATTTACCCTGATGTACGCCGCACAGATTACATATACCCTGATGTACTCCTCACAGATTACATATACCCTGATGTACTCCTCACATATTACATATACCCTGATGTACTCCTCACAGATTACATATACCCTGATGTACTCCTCACATCTTACATATACCCTGATGTACTCCTCACAGATTACATATACCCTGATGTACTCCTCACATATTACATATACCCTGATGTACTCCTCACATATTACATTTACCCTGATGTACGCCGCACAGATTACATATACCCTGATGTACTCCTCACAGATTACATATACCCTGATGTACTCCTCACAGATTACATATACCCTGATGTACTCCTCACATCTTACATATACCCTGATGTACTCCTCACAGATTACATATACCCTGATGTTCTCCGCACAGATTACATATACCCTGATGTACTCCTCACAGATTACATATACACTGATGTTCTCCGCACAGATTACATATACCCTGATGTACTCCTCACATATTACATATATCCTGATGTACTCCTCACATATTACATATACCCTGATGTACTCCTCACAGATTACATATACCCTGATGTACTCCTCACATATTACATATACCCTGATGTACTCCTCACATCTTACATATACCCTGATGTACGCCTCACATATTACATATATCCTGATGTACTCCTCACATATTACATATACCCTGATGTACTCCTCACAGATTACATATACCCTGATGTACTCCTCACATATTACATATACCCTGATGTACTCCTCACATCTTACATATACCCTGATGTACTCCTCACATATTACATATACCCTGATGTACTCCTCACATCTTACATATACCCTGATGTACTCCTCACATATTACATATACCCTGATATACTCCTCACATCTTACATATACCCTGATGTACTCCTCACAGATTACATATATCCTGATGTACTCCTCACAGATTACATATACCCTGATGTACTCCTCACAGATTACATATACCCTGATGTACTCCTCACATATTACATATACCCTGATGTACTCCTCACATATTACATTTACCCTGATGTACGCCGCACAGATTACATATACCCTGATGTACTCCTCACATATTACATATACCCTGATGTACTCCTCACATATTACATTTACCCTGATGTACGCCGCACAGATTACATATATCCTGATGTACTCCTCACAGATTACATATACCCTGATGTACTCCTCACATATTACATATACCCTGATGTACTCCTCACAGATTACATATACCCTGATGTACTCCTCACAGATTACATATACCCTGATGTACTCCTCACAGATTACATATACCCTGATGTTCTCCGCACAGATTACATATATCCTGATGTACTACTCACAGATTACATATACCCTGATGTACTCCTCACAGATTACATATATCCTGATGTACTCCTCACAGATTACATATACCCTGATGTACTCCTCACAGATTACATATACCCTGATGTACTCCTCACAGATTACATATACCCTGATGTTCTCCGCACAGATTACATATACCCTGATGTACTCCTCACATATTACATATACCCTGATGTACTCCTCACATATTACATTTACCCTGATGTACGCCGCACAGATTACATATATCCTGATGTACTCCTCACAGATTACATATACCCTGATGTACTCCTCACATATTACATATACCCTGATGTACTCCTCACAGATTACATATACCCTGATGTACTCCTCACATCTTACATATACCCTGATGTACTCCTCACAGATTACATATACCCTGATGTTCTCCGCACAGATTACATATATCCTGATGTACTACTCACAGATTACATATACCCTGATGTACTCCTCACAGATTACATATATCCTGATGTACTCCTCACAGATTACATATACCCTGATGTACTCCTCACAGATTACATATACCCTGATGTACTCCTCACAGATTACATATACCCTGATGTTCTCCGCACAGATTACATATGCCCCCACAGTATAAACTGAAATACCAGCGAAACCCAAAACAGAAAAACTACCAAGCAAAATCTGCGCTCCAAAAGCAAAATGGCGTCCCTCCCTTCTGAGCCCTGCAGCGTACCCAAACAGCAGTTTGTGCCAACATATATGGCATCGCCATACCCGGGAGAACCCGCTTAACGCTATATGAGGTATTTGTCTTTAGGGGCACAAACTGGGCACAACATATTATGCACTAAAATAGCATATCAGTGGAAAATTTTAATATTCACACCATCCGCTGTGCATTAACCCCTTTTCGCACTATGACTTAATAGCACGTCATGGTGCGGGGATTGATGTATGGAGCGGGCTGGTACAAGTCCCCTAAGGGGACTAATAAAATGTGTAGAAGAATTAAAGTTATTAGTAGTGAGAAAGAAAAAAGTTTAAAGTTAAAAAAAAAAAACCTTTTCCCATTTTTCTTCAAAAGTAATGTAAAAAAATAAACAGAATTGATATCGCTACGTCCGTAAAAGGCCGAACTATTACAATATACCAATATTTAACTCGCACGGTGAACACCGTAAAAAACTTAAATAATTTAAACCGCCAAAATCGCTGTAGTTTTCATTTTTACCGCACGGCAAAAGCTGTAAAAACGAAAACCCCAAAAAATGGAATCAGATTTTTTTCCTATATTCCTATATTTTCCTATTTTTTTTCAGTTTCCCAGTACTTTTTATGGCACTTTAAATGGTATCAATAGAAACTACAATTCCTCCCGCAAGAAATAAGCCGTCACATCTCTCTACTGACGGAAAAAGAAAAAAGTTATGGCTCTTGGAAGGCGGGTAGTGAAAAACGAAAATGAGAAAGCAAAAAATGGATCAGTCCTTAAAGGGTTAATTCATTTCTAATGAAAAAAATGTATGACCCCATGTGGGGTATTTCCGTACCCGGGAGAAATTGCTTTACAAAAATTGGTTGTTTATTTCTCCTTTATCCCTTGTGAAAATGAGAAAATGCAACCTTTTAGTGGAAAAAAATTGTGATATTAATTCTCTCCGCCTAATTCTAATAAATTCTGCAAAAGACCCGTGGAGTCTAAATGCTCACTATACCCCTATAAAAATTCCTTGAGGGGTGTAGTTTCCAAAATGTGGTAACTTGAGGGGCTTCCACTGTTTTGGTCCCTCCAGGGCGTTGCAAAGGCGGCATGGCACCGAAAAACAATCCAGCAAAATCCGTGCTCCAAAATCCAAATGGCGCTACTTCCCTTCTGAGCGCTGCCATGGGTCCAATCAGCAGTTTATTACCACATATGGGGTATTGCCGTAATCAGGAGAAAATGCTTTACAAATGTTGTGGTTCTTTTTTCCTTTATTCCTTGTAAAAATTTAACATTTCTATGCTTTTTCAGAAAAAAAGTTGATTTTCATTTTCACTGCCTAATTCCACTAAATTCTGCAAAAAACCTGTGTGGTCAAAATGCTAACTATACCCCTAGATAAATTCCTTGAGAGGTGTAGTTTCCAAAATGGGGTCACTTTTGGGGGGTTTCCCCTGTTTTGGTCTCTCCAGGGCGTTGCAAACGCGACATGGCACCGAAAACCAATCCAGCAAAATCCGTGCTCCAAAATCCAAATGGCGCTCCTTCCCTTCTGAGCCCTGCTGTGGGTCCAACCAGCACTTTATTACCACATATGGAATATTGCTGTAATCAGGAGACATTCTTTACAAATGTTGGGGTGATTTTCTTCATTATTCCTCGTAAATATTACAAATTTCTATATTTTTTCAGAAAAAAAGTAGATTTTAATTTTTACAGACTAATTCCAATATATTTAGCGAAAAAACTTGTGTGGTCAAAATGCTAACTATACCCCTAGATAAATTCCTTGATAGGTGTAGTTTCCAAAATGGGGTCACTTTTGGAGGGTTTCCCCTTTTTTGGTCCCTCCAGGGCGTTGCAAAGGCGGCATGGCACCGAAAATCAATTCAGCAAAATCCATGCTCCAAAATCCAAATGGCGCTCCTTCCCTTCTGAGCCTTGCTGTGGGTCCAATCAGCAGTTTATTACCACATATGGGATATTGCCGTAATCGGGAGACAATGCTTTACAAATGTTGGGGTGCATTTTCTTTATTATCTCTTGTAAATATTAAAAATGTCTATGTTTTTTCAGAAAAAAGTCGATTTTCATTTTTACAGACTAATTCTGATAAATTTAGCGAAAAACCTGTGCGGTCAAAATGCTAACTATAGGGGGGGCGGAGCTAACCGCACTGTGAGATGGTCGCTTGATCCCGGCGCTCCTCACTGAGACGCAGACTTCCACGGCTGGAGGGCTTTTAAGTACACGATAATGGTCCGTACAAGTCGGGACAAATCGTGTGACTCCCGGGGGACCCCGAAAACCGGTAAAACGCAGTCGGAGATGGAGAAATTCCTCCATAAAAAGCATCTCTCCCCGGCCGGGAAAAGCAAGATGGCGCCGGAGAAATCACTCCCGCCGGAAATAAGCCGCGACGATGACTCTGATGAAGAGAGCTCCTGTACGCACTCTGATGCTGGAGGTGGGTCAGATCCATTACCTATCACTAGAGCTTTCTTGAAAAAAGCACTGGCTAGCGCGATGTCCCCAGTATTAAAGGAACTGTCTTCCATTAAAGCGGACATACAGCATGTGGGGCAAAGAGTGGCAGTACTGGAGGACACTCAATCCGCCATTATGCAACAAGTGGAGGCCGTGCAAGGTGCAGTAGCTTCACATGTCTCCCATCTAAATCATACTTATCTACAGTTGGAAGATCAGGAGAACCGCAGCAGGCGGAAAAATGTCAGGTTGAGAGGCATCCCAGAGACGGTATCCACAGAGGAGATCTTGCCAACAGTGAGGATCATTTTCTCGACCATTCTGGGACAGGAAAAAGCGGCGCAGGTCATTATTGAGAGAGCCCATCGGGCACTACGACCTAAGCCATCTCGAGACGAACCTCCCAGAGATGTTATCTGCGGTCTGCTCAATTTTTTGGACACGTCTGCCATTCTCTCGGCTGCACGAGTGATTCCCGACTTGGCATTTGAGGATAGCAAGATACTGGTCTTCCAGGATCTAGCTGCCAGCACCCTGGCCAAAAGACGGCTGCTGAAGCCCTTGACCGAAGCTTTGAGGCTAAGGAAGATACCCATGCGATGGCTGTTCCCGTTCGGCCTGGCGATCCTGAGGGAGGGTCGACAGATCACTATCAGGACGCCAGAAGACCTCGCTAAAGCCTGGCCGAAAATAGGCATGGAGAAAATCGACATACCGGACTGGATGCCGATACAGCGAGATGTCCCGACATGCGAGGTCCCTGATCCGCACACTTGGCAGAAACCCCGGAAGTTTAAGGCCCCACGTAGCAACACAAGGAGAGGGTTTGGACAGCAACTGGAAGCCCCATGAGCCCGTTCGGGGCCCCCGCTAGAGGGGATTTGACCACTTTATATCCTTTACTTTTTGGCTAAGTTGTTATAAGATTTATGCCCTGTCATTGTGTTGTTATGATGTTCATCAGCACGTACACCCTCCTTTTATGGCACAAGATTTGTAGATTATATGGAAGTCTGTGTTCTCTCTTAACATTGAATGAGGTTGGTTCCCTCGTTTCACCCCCCTTGCAACTCTGTAGTCGGGCCACGACATCTTAAGACAAGGGACATCCTCTGTGGGATAGGAGGTTCCCCCTTAATACCTTTTTGCCTATGGAATGTCGTTGCCTCGCTACATCTTTTTCTATTTTTTCTTCTGTATATAGTTATATGTGTGTTTTGCATCCCTCCGGTGTTCACGCCTACATTGTATTATGAAGCTAATTGTTTTCTGAATGGGTCATGGCCCCGATTACTTTCTTGACACTGAATGTAAATGGGTTTGGGACACCGCAAAAGAGGTCTCAGGTGTTCAAAATGTTTAAACAGGATAAGCCGGACGTCTTGATGTTGCAGGAGACTCATTTCCGCCATGAGAGGTTACCCCGCTTGCCGTTGTCCTCGTACAGCCAGTGGTTCCATAGTACCCATACATCGGCCTCTAGAGGTGTGACTGTAGGTATTCATAAAGATTTTCCATTCAAAGTAGAAGTTTCAAAGGCTGACCCGGCAGGCCGATATATTTTTCTCAAGGGTTCTCTCTGCAACACCAAGATGACTATAGCATGTTTGTATGCCCCCAATGATAAACAGATTCCGTGGTTGCTTAAGACATTACGTATACTTAAGAGTTTTGGGGAGGGGATGTCAGTTGTGGGAGGGGATCTAAATGTGGCGCTGGAACCTGATCTCGACTCTACTTCGACCGCCCGTGTGTTCACTCATCGAGCTATGCACAAACTTAAATTGATGTTATATAACTGCCAGCTAACGGATGTATGGCGTCTCTCCCATCCACAGGAAAGAGACTATACATTTTATTCACATCGACATAAAGTATATCGCAGACTAGACTACATCTTTATGTCTACGCCGTGCCTTTCGAATTTGCAGTCAACTTCCATAGGGCATATTACAGTTTCAGATCATGCCCCGGTGCTGGCTACAATACATGTTCGAGATCTGCCGGTCAGATCTTGGTCTTGGCGGCTTAATGACACGATACTCTCAGATGAGGTGCACACGGGGGTCTTGGGTGCGAAATTGGAGGAATATTTTTGTCTAAATAGTACACCTGATGTAACAGTGCCAGTAATATGGGAAGCCCATAAAGCATTTATCCGAGGTGAATTCATTGCATTATGCTCTCGTTTGAAGAAGGATAGGAATAAGAAAATGCAGTCTTTGCTGGCGCAGATCTCGGCTCTTGAACGACTACACCAGCAAACTCTGACAGCTCCATTACGCAAGGAATTGGACTCCCTCCGTCATAATCTTAAAGATATGCTAAATACACAGACAGCAAAGGCCTTTCAGAGACTCAAATGTCGTATATATTTACATGGGGACAGGGGCTCAAAATTGATGTCCAAAATGCTCAAGACTCAAACGGAGAAATCCTTTGTTTCCTCTGTTAAGACTGCCTCGGGTCAGCGGGTTTCTACCACTCCTCAAGTGGCCGAAGCCTTTAGACAGTTCTACGCTAACTTATACAATCTAGACGCTCAAGGTCCAGCGAGTTCATTAGCCTCAGCACACGAAGACAGAGAAGTGGCGGTTCGGTCTTTCCTCAGCAAACTGACTTTTCCCCAATTATCAGATAGTGAAAATACATCCCTATTGGCCCCCTTCACGATAGAAGAGTTGCAGACCAGTTTAACGAGCATACCCTCGGGGAAATGTCCAGGGCCAGATGGACTACCCATCACGTATTACAAAAAATTTAGTAGCATACTTCTCCCACACTTTCTGGAGGTATGTAATTCTCTCCTGAGTGGTTCTTCCCTCCCGCCGCAGGCTCTGGAAGCCTTCATTACTCTCATTCCAAAAGAAGGAAAGAGTCCTGATGACTGTGCAAGCTATAGGCCGATTTCACTGTTAAACACAGATGTGAAGTGGTGGGCCAAACTACTGGCTAGCAGAATAGCTAAATTTTTACCGAAATTGATAGCAGAAGAGCAGGTGGGTTTTGTTCCGCGGCGGGAAGGGAAGAATAACATCACTAGAGTTATTAATGCGATACACCTCGCGCGAAGGAAGAGGGTTCCTCTTGTCCTTTTAGGAACTGACGCTGAAAAGGCCTTCGATAGGGTCGACTGGAGGTTTATCCAAAGTGCCTTAGAAAAATTTAAGTTTCCCCAGCCCTTTATAAGTGCCATATTCTCCTTATACTCAAAGCCTTCAGCCAAAATTAGAGTAAATGGAATATTGTCAGCCCCTTTCTTCATAAAAAATGGCACCAGACAGGGCTGTCCTCTCTCCCCGGCTCTTTTTATTTTGGCCCTAGAGCCACTGTTATTATATATTAGACAACATGAAGAGGTTAGAGGATTGAAGGTAGGGGCGGTAGAGCATAAAATTGCAGCATTCGCTGATGATCTCCTTTTATTTATCACCAACCCACTGTCGGCTCTGCCGCACCTACTGACGCTGTTCGATAAGTTTGGTTTTGTTTCCAACTTCAAAATAAATCTTAGCAAGTCGGAAGCGTTAAATATCAATGTCTCCTCCCGGATCATTCTTAAACTGCAAAATTGCACCCCCTTCAGGTGGCCATCCGGGGCTATAAAATTTCTGGGGGTTATGATTCCTGCTGACCTGAGGGAGCTCTTTAGTCTCAATTATAAAGCCCTTTTTGCTAAGATCCGTAAGCAATTGTTATCCATGAGAATCCCGTTTATGTCGTGGTTTGGTAGGAAGAACTTACTCGCCACTTATATACTTCCGCAGATTACGTACCTGGTGTGTGCTTTACCTATAGAGGTTCCGAAGAGCTACTTCAGGAATTTCAAATCCCTATTCATTTCCTTTTTATGGGGCTCTAAGAGATCCAGACTAGCATACTCCTTCCTGATACAAAAGAAGGAGCAAGGGGGTATCTCCCTACCGGATCTGGAAACTTATTTTATAGCGAACCATTTAGCCCGCTGGACGCAACTGGCAGACGGGGGTAATACCTCTCTGTCTGTGGTTATGGAAAGATCCCTCATGGGACCAGAGATGTTGGGATTGCTATGGGTTCGATCTGCCTCGTACTCCTCAAAGGGATACTTGAGCCCAATCACTAAGGGAACGATGACGGTGTGCCACACGGCAAAAGCCTTGAATATGTCAAAACAGCTCCTCTCGCCTCTTGCTCCTTTGAGTGTCTTGCCCTCATATTTGGGTAGACCGTCCGATAGAACAGCGGATTTTTGGAGGTGCTTAAATAAGGTACAAGTATCTGAATTGTGGGAACTAGATGGGCCGCCCGACTTGCAATCGGTTTTTAAGGGACGGGATCTGAAGCAACCAAACGCACTACAAATGGCAGATTATACAACTACCATTGGTATGTTCAAAGCTCAATCACCTCCATTAAAAGTAGACCCGACCTGGCTAGAAAATTACATATTATTACCGGCCACCCCGTCTAAAGTTCTGTCTAAACTGTATAAAGGCATTCTATTGGAGACATCTTCGCAAAAACCTCATTTTGTGAGACAATGGGAAAGGGATTTGGGCTTGTCTCTCTCCAAAGAGGAAGTAGGGTTTATATTGAAAGCCGCTCAGGGGTTTTCTAAGTGTGTACGTATACAAGAAAATTCCTACAAGCTGGTAACACGTTGGTACCGAACTCCGGACTTCCTATTTTCTATAGGTTTAGTCTCTGATAATTTATGTTGGAGGTGCCGAGAGGGTCCGGGCACCTTCCTTCACATCTGGTGGTCGTGCCCCAAGATATTAAGCTATTGGAGGGGGGTTGAAAAAATAATAAATTCTGTCTGTTCCACAAATATTACACTAACATCAGCACTGATACTACTCTGGTTGCCAATACCTGATTTTACGCCATCTGTACACAGTCTTCCGACCCACATGATCTCTGCTGCTAAATTGCTAGTGCCTACCTTTTGGAGACAGTCTAACCCACCGAAGGTGGAGATATGGTTAGATAAAATGCAGCAGATATGTAGATTGGAGGAAATGGCTGCCTGGATAGACCATTCAAGGGAGAGATATCTGAAAATATGGAAACCATGGCTGGTCCGGGAGGTGGGGGAGCCATAAGATATCCATAAACACTGTCTTCACAACTCAGCACAATTCTGTTATTCACGTCATGTTATGAATTAAGAGACCTTTTAAATTCAAGTCAAGTTGAGTCCTATTTGCATATTTTCAACCATTGTAATGTGGCAATGTGACATAAAGGCGTGACACCGGAGGATGCTACTACCATGTTCTTATTTTCCTGTATTATGTCTTAGCTATTTTGTACTCTTACTGAGATGCATGTCAGTTCAGGGTCTCTTGTGGGTTAGCTTGTATTGTGAGGATGTTGTTTCCTTTGCGATGTCTATCTGACGTCATTTTCAAAGAGTTGTAATGATACCCAAGACCTGTATTCTTGCTTTGTTTTCATTTTGCAAACCCTGATACCTGACTTGTATTGTATCGTATGATGTCTTCCCTTGTATGTTTTGTGTACCAGTTTAATAAAAAGAGATTTTGCAAAAAAAAAAGAATGGCAAAAAAAATGCTAACTATACACCTAGATAAATTCCTTGAGGGGTGTAGTTTCCAAAATGTGGTAACTTTTGGGGTGTTTCCACTGTTTTGGCACCACAAGACTTCTTCAAACCTGACAAGGTGCCTAAAATATATTCTAAAAAAAAAAGGAGGCCCAAAATCCACTAGGTGCTCCTTTGCTTCTGAGGCCTGTGCTTCAGTCCTTTATCACACTAGGGCCACATGTGGGATATTTCTAAAAACTGCAGAATCTGGGCAATAAATATTGAGTTGCATTTCTCTGGTAAAACCTTCTGTGTTACAAAAAAAAATGTATTAGAAATGAATTTCGGCAAAAAAAATTACATTTGTAAATGTCACCTCTACATTGCTTTAATTCCTGTGAAACGCCTAAAGCGTTAAAACACTTTGTTGATGCTGATTCGAATACCTTGAGGGGTGCAGTTTTCAAAATGGGGTGACTTCTGGGGATTTTCTAATATATAAGGCCCTCAAAGCCACCTCAGAACTGAACTGGTCCCTGAAAAAATAGCCTTTTGAAATCTTCTTTAAAATATGAGAAATTGCTGCTAAAGTTCTAAGCCTTGTAACGTCCTAGAAAAATCAAAGGACGTTCAAAAAATGATGCCAAACTAAAGTAGACATATGGGGGGATGGTAATTAGTAACTATTTTGTGTTGTATTACTATCTGTTTTACAAGCAGATACGTTTAAATTTAGAAAAATGCAAAGTATTCAAAACAGCATTTAGAAAGTTTTTTAACCCTTCAGGCATTTCACAGGAATTAAAGCAAAGTGGAGGTGAAATTTGCAAATTTCATTTTTCTTGCTGAATTTAAATTTTATTCATTTTTTTTCTGTAACACAGAAGGTTTTACCAGAGAAACACTACTAATATGTATTGTCCAGATTCTGCAGTTTTTAGAAATGTCCCACATGTGTATCTAGTGCGCTCGTGGACTAAAACACAAGCCCTAGAAGCAAAGAAGCGCCTAGTGCATTTTGAGGCCTCTTTTTTATTAGAATATATTTTAGGCAGCATGCCAGGTTTGAAGAGGTGTTGAGGTGCCAAAACAGTAGGAATCCCCCAATAGTGACCCCATTTTGGAAACTACACCCCTCAAGGAATTCATTTAGGGTTGTTGTTACCATTTTGACCGCACAGTTTTTTCACAGCACGTATTTGAATTGGGCTCTGAAATTAAAAAAATGTCATTTTTTCCAATAAAATGTCATTTGTGATCAAAATTTCTTATTTTCACAGGGAACAAAATACCCCATTTTGTTGCCCAATTTGTCCTTAGTGTGGCAATACCCCATTTGTGGTGATAAACTGCCGTTTGGGCCCATGGGAGGGCTCAGAAGGAAAGAAGCGCTATATGTTTGTTGGAGTCCAGATTTTGTTGGATTGGTTTTCGGGTGCCATGTCGCATTTGCAGAGCCTCAGAGGTATCAAAGCAATGGAAACCCACCAAAAGTGACCCCATTTTGGAAACTACACCCCTCAAGGAATTCATTTATGGTTGTTGTTAGCATTTTGACCACACAGTTTTTTCACAGCACCTATTTCAATTGGGCTGTGACATTAAAAAAATGACATTTTTTCCAATAAGATGTAATTTTTTACCAAAATTTCTTATTTTCACAGGGAACAAAATACTCAATTTTGTTGCCCAATTTCTCCTGAGTGCATCAATACCCCATTTGTGGCAATAAACTGCCGTTTGGGCCCATGGGAGGCCTCAGAAGGGAAGGAGCGCTGTGTGTTCTTTGGAGTACAGATTTTGCTGGTTTGGTTTTCGGGTGCCATGTCGCATTTGCAGAGCCCCAGAGGTATCAAAGCAATGGAAACCCAGCAGAAGTGACCCCATTTTGGAAACTACACCCCTCAAGGAATTCATTTATGGGTAATGTGACCATTTAGACTCCATAGTTTCTTCACAGAACTTATTTGAATTGGGCTGGGAATTAAAAAAATATATATTTTTTCCAATAATATGTCATTTTAGCTCAAAAATTCTTATTTTCACAAGAAATAAAATACTCCATTTTGTTGCCCAATTTGTCCTGTGTGCGGCAATACCCCATTTGTGGTGATAAACGGCCGTTTGGGCCCATGGGAGGGCTCAGAAGGAAAGGAGCGCTGTGTGTTTGTTGGAGTACAGATTTTGCTGGATTGGTTTTCGGTGCCATGTCACATTTGCAGAGCCCCAGAGGTATCAAAGCAATAGAAACCCACCACAAATGACCCCATTTTGGAAACTACACCCCTCAAGGAATTCATTTATGGGTGTTGTGACCATTTTGACCCCATAGTTTTTTCACAGAACTTATTTGAATTGGGCTGGGAATGAAAACAAAATTATTTTTTTCAAATAATATGTAGTTTTGGCTGAAAATTTCTTATTTTCACAAGAAACAAAATACCCCATTCTGTTGCGCAATTTGTTCTGAGTGCCGCAATCCCCCATTTGTTGTGATAAACTGCCGTTTGGGGCCATGGGAGGGCTCAGAAGGAAAGGACCACCATTTGGCCTACTGGGGATTTTCTAGTGCAAAGTCATGTATGCAGAAGCCCCTGAGGTACCAGTACAGTTGAAACCCGCAAGAAGTGACCCCGTTTTAAAAACTACACCCTTAAGGCATTCATCTAGAGGTGTAGTGAGCATTTTGACCGGAGACCTACACCCCATAAACTGTAATGTGGGTTCTCCCGGGTATGGCAATACCCTACATGTGGCTGTTATCAGCTGCCTGGGTACACAGCAGGGCTCAGAGGGGAAAGACGAGGGGGGGATAAGCTGTGCGGAGGGCATCAGGGTAAGTAAAATTGGGGTAAATTATAAACCAAGGGATGTATGATAAATTTGAAAACACTTTCAAACAGAGCTCTGGTTATTCGGGACACGTGTCACATTGATATATTGTGTCATCCATTATCGCCCTCTTATAGCAGACTTTGCACCTCTTTTGACTTTTTCCCTTCTTGCCAGTTTGGGGAACTTCTCCTGGAAAGTGTTGCCCTGGTACGATGCGTGTGGGCCCGCTTCCAGAAGTACTGGGTGCCCCCCCTTCTTGGTCCCTAAAGATTAGGTTCTTGATAATCACCTCTTGAAATTCCAGGAAAGTTCCCGTCTGGCCTGCACATCGACGTAGCACGTACGCATTGTACAATGCCCTCTGTATGATGTGCCCGGCCAGCTTCTTATACCACACCGCATGGCGCTGTAGGGCTTCAGGGCTTGATCTGACAAGTCCACACCTCCCATGTACCTATTGTAGTCCAGGATGCAGTCTGGTTTGGGGGTGGCCTTTCCTTCATATATCCTAAATCTGTAGGTATACCCGGATGCACTCTCACAGCTTATACATCTTCACGCCATACCTTGCCCTCTTACCCGGCAGGTACTGGCGGAATTGAACCCTCCCTTTAAAATGTACCAGGGACTCATCAATAGAAATACACTTCTCGGGGGTGTATGCTTGGGAAAACCGGGCACTGGAACGGTCTAATAGGGGTCTCCGTTTATACAAACGGTCAAAACTGGGGTCATCTCGGGGTGGGCACGGCTCATTATCAGTATAATGTAAGAAGCGAAGTATTGACTCATTTATTTATTTTTTTAGGTTCCAGTTCAGTTCTGAAGTTGCTTTGAGGGGCCCATATATTAGAAACCCCTATCAAATACCCCATTTTAGAAACTAGACCCCTCAAAGTATTCACAATAGCATTTAGAAAGTTTATTAACCCTTTAGGTGTTTCACAAAAATTTAGAGCAAAGTAGAGGTGAAATTTACATTTTTTTTTTGTCAGAAAATCCTTTTTATACCATTTTTTTTATAACACAAAAGGATTTATCAGAGAAACGCAACTTAATACTTATTGCCCAGATTCTGCAGTTTTGAGAAATATCCCACATGTGGCGCTAGTGCGGTAATGGACTGAAGCACCGGCCTCCGAAGCAAAGGAGCACCTAGAGGATTTTGAGGCCTCCTTTTTATTAGGCACCATGTCCGGTTTGAAGAGGTCTTGTGGTGCCAAAACATTGGGAACCCCCCAAAAGTGACCCCAATTTGGAAACTAGACCCCTTGAGGAATCCATTGTAGTTTTCTTGGGGTGCATGCGGCTTTTTGATCAGTTTTTATTCTATTTTTAGGTGGCGTGATGACTAAAAAACAGCAATTGTACGATTGTTTTTTTTTCTTTTTTTTTTACAGCGTTCACCGTGCGCTATAAATGACATTCACTTTATTCTGCGGGGCGATACGATTACGGCGATACCAGATGTTTATAGTTTTTTTGATGTCTTATGGCGTTTGCACAATAAAATACTTTTTGTAAACAATCATTCACTTTTTGTGTTACCTTATTCTAAGAGCCAGAACGTTTTTATTTTTCCATCAAGAAAGCCATGCGAGGACTTATTTTTTGCGTAACGAACTGTAGTTTCGATCAGGACCATTTTTAGGTACATGCGACTTTTTGATCTCTTTTTATTCCATTTTTTGGGAGGTGAAGTGACCAAACAATTGTGATTCTGGTACGGTTTATTATTATTTTCTTTTATGGCGTTCACCGTGTGGGATAAATAATGAAATAATTTTGTAGTTCAGGCCGTTACGGACGCGGCGATACCAATTATGTATAGTTTATTTGTTTTTTATATATTTTTATTAATAATAAAGGACTGATAAGGGAAAAAGGGGGGATTTTTACTTTTAATACTTTTAAACTTTTATTTTCTTATTTTTACACATCTTTTTTTAACTTTTTTTTAACTTTATTACTTTGTCCCACTAGGGGACATGAGGGCAGGAGGCCCTGATCGCTATTCTAATACACTGCACTACATGCGTAGTGCAGTGTATTAGAACTGTCAGCTACTCACTGACAGCAAGCATAGTGGGTCCTGACGTTGTCAGGACCCACTAGGCTTCCGTCTATGGCATAGCCGGACGCCATTGTTTGGTGTCCGGTTGCCATAGTCACCATCGCCGGCCGCTATCGCGTAGCAGGCCGGCGATGGCAGCTTAACCCCTAAAAAGCCGCGATCTCTATAGAACGCGGCTTTTAAGGGGTTAATCAGCGGGGACACAGCGATCGGTCCCCGCTGTAGGAGCTGTGACAGCTGCTGAACAAGACAGCAGCGTCACAGCTCCTGTATGTGTCGGGAGGACGGCCGAAACGGCCGTTACTCCCGAGACGTACTATTACGGCATGGAGCGCGAACGATACAGCTGCCATGACGTAATAGTACGTCAAGGAGTGGGAAGGGGTTAATTTTTAATACTTTCCACCATGTGGAAGAAAAAAAAATACAGCAAAAAACGTAAAAAATATAATAGAAATAAGTAACTTACTTTAAAAAAAAAAGGTTTAATTCGCGACACATTTCCATTAAGGGTTAACCTCTTCCCGACATCCGCCGTGTATATACAGTGCACATTGCATGGAGGAGTATGGAGCTCCATTGAACAAGCGTGTCGGCTGTATCTATCTCGAGCGCGATGCCGCTTGTTTAACGCCTTAAACGCCACGGTCATAGCGACCGCGGCATTTCAGAGGTTAGAAATAGGGGCGGCCCCCTGTAATGTGCAAAATAATTAGGAACATCGTGTATGTAACCCGCAAGGTGAACGTTGAAAAAATGTAACAATATAACCTGAGTTAACAAGTAGGAACAGGTGATACATTAGTGGTTACCGTGGTTACAACATAACAACCTCCGGGTATGTTCACACGCAGTGTTTTCAGATGTAATTCGGGCGTTTTATGCCTCGCATTACGCCTGAAAAAACGCCCCTAATACGCCTACAATCATCTGCCCATTGCTTTCAATGGGTTTTTGGTCACTGCGTGTGAACATACCCTCAGTGAGCATGAGGCATCTGCGCAGAGAGCCCTCTGTTATAACAGTGTGTATAGCAGTACAGTGTATACAGTTTTTAACCCCTTCAAGACCGAGCTCATTTTGGCCTTCAGGACCAGCCCCATTTTTCAAATCTGACGTGTCACTTTATGTGGTAATAACTCTGGAATGCTTTTGCCTATCCAAGCGATTCTGAGATTGTTTTCTCGTGACATATTGTACTTTATATTAGTGGAAAAATTTGGTCAATAAATTCATTGCTTATTTGTGAAAAACACCAAAATTTAGAGAAAATTTGCAAAAATTATGATTTTTCTAATTTTAAATGTATCTGCTTGTAAAACAGATAGTAATACCGCACAAAATAGTTACTATTTCACATATTCCATATGTCTACTTTATATTTGCATCGTTTTTTGTACATTATTTTGTTTTTCTAGGACGTTACAAGGCTTAGAACTTTAGCAGCAATTTCTCACATTTTCAAGAAAATTTCAAAAGGCTATTTTTCAAGGACCAGTTCAGTTCTGAAGTGGCTTTGAGGGCCTTTTGTATTAGATAGACCCAATAAATCACCCCATATTAAAAACTGCACCCCTCAAAGTGTTCAAAACAGCATTCAGAAAGTTTCTTAACCCTTTAGGCGTTTCGCAGGAATTAAAGCAATGTAGAGGGGAAATTGACAAATTTTATTTTTTTTGCTGCAATTCATTTGTAATACATTTTTTTCTGTAACACAGAAGGTTTTACCAGAGAAACGCAACACAATATTTATTGCCCAGATTCTGCAGTTTTTAGAAATATCCCACATGTGGCCCTAGTGTGATAAAGGACTGAAACACAGGCCTCAGAAGCAAAGGAGCACCTAGTGGATTTTGTGGCCTCCTTTTTTTAGAATATATTTTAGGCACCATGTCGGGTTTGAAGAGGTCTTGTAGTGCCAAAACAGTGGAAATCCCCCAAAAGTGACACGGTATTGGAAATTGCACACCTCAAGGAATTTATCTAGGGGTATAGTTAGCATCTTGACCCCACAGGTCTTCTGCTATATTTATTGGAGTTTGCCTGTGAAAGTGAAAATTACTTTTTTTCTGAAAAAATATAAAAAAAAATAATATTTGCAAGGCATAAAGAATAAAAAGCACCCCAAAACTTGTAAAGCTACTTCTCCCAATTTTAGCAATACCCCATATGTGGTACTAAACTGCTGTTTGGACCCACGGCAGAGCTCAGAAGGGAAGGAGCGCCATTCGGATTTTGAAGCGCAGATTGTGCTGGATTGGTTTTCAGTGCCATGTCGCATTTGCAACGCCCTGGAGGGAGCAAAACGGTGGAAACCCCCCAAAAGTGACCCCATTTTGTAGACTACACCCCTCAAGGAATTTTTCTAGGGGTATAGTTAGCATTTTGACCCCACAGTTTTTTTTTGCTGAATTTAGTGGAATTAGGCCGTGAAATTGAAAATCTACTTTTTTCTAAAAAACATAGAAATGTTTAATTTTTACAATGAATAAAGGAGAAAAATCACCCCAAAATTTGTAAAGCAATTTGTCCTGATTACAGCAATACGCCAGATGTGGTAATATACTGCTGTTTGGACCCACCGCAAGACTCAGAAGGGAAGGAACAATATTTAGCTTTTGGAGCTCAAATGTAGCTGGAATGGTTTTCGGGTGTCCTGTCGCATTTGCAAAGCCCCTGAGGTACCAAAACAGTGGAAACCTCCCAAAAGTCCCTTTAGGGGACTGGAACGAGCGATCATTAGGTCGCTGGTACAATACACTGCAGTACTAATGTATTGCAGTATATCATCATTTATACAGACTCCTGTAACAGCGCGATCGCTGTTCCTGTCCATTAGTCCCGGGTGTCAGCTGTAATACACAGTGGACACCTGCAGAATATGGAGCGAGCGCAGCGCATGAGCCCGCTCCATATATAACCCCCCGCACCACAACATGCTATTAAGTCGTGGTGCGCGAAGGCGTTAATGCGCAGCGGATGGTGCAAAGTGAAAATTGAAATTTTCCACTGATATGGCATTTTAATGCACAATATCTTGTGCCCAGTTTGTGCCACTGAAGACAAATACCTCATAAAATGTTGAGCGGGTTCTCCCGGATATAAAATATCATATATGTGGACGTAAACTGGTGTTTGGGCACGCTGTGGGGCTCAGAAGGGAGGGAGGGAGCGCCATTTGGCTTTCGGAGCGCAGAGTTTTCTTGGTAACTTTTCTGTTTGGGGTTTTGCTGGTATTTCAGTTTTTGATGTGGGGGTATGCGTAAATTGGGCAGAGTACATCAGGGCGTAATAAGAGGGTATAATAATGGGGTACATAAATAATAATCCGCAGATATGTGGTCTGTGTCGCACTGATAAATTGCGCCCGATCTTATCCACTTTTGGACACTGCACAATTTCTGTCGCTATATTCTGAGAGACAGAACTTTTTTTATTTTTTCTTCACCGGGGCCGTGCGAGGGCTTATTTGTTGCGGGACAATCTGTAGTTTTCATTGGTACCATTTTAGGGTACATGTGATTTTTTTTATCACTTTTTATTAGATTTTTTTTGGCAATCAAAGTGACAAAAAAACAAATTCTGATAATGTTTTTTGTCTTTTTTTTTTTTTACACTTTTCACTGTGCGCTATAAATGACATTTTACTTTATTCTGCGGATTGATACGATTACGGCGATACCAGATGTATATAGTTTTTTTATGTTTTGTGGCATTTGCGCAATAAAATCACTTTTCCATAAAATAATTTTTTTTTTTGGTCGCCATATTCTGAGAGCCATAACTTTTTTATTTTTCAGTCAAAAAAGCTGTGTAAGGGCTTGTTTTTTGCGGGACAGGTTATCGTTTTTATTGGTACTATTTTCGGGTACATGCAAATTTTTGATCACTTTTTATTCTATATTTTTGGAGGGTTGATGACCAAAAAAATTGTGATTCTGACATTGTTTTTTAATTATTTTTTTGCGCTGTTCACTGTGCGGGAAAAATAACATTATAGTTTTATAGTTGGGGTCGTTGTGAACGCGGTGATACCAAATATGTGTACTTTTTTTTAACATTTTCATTTTTTTCCTATAATAAAAGTCTTCTTATAGGAAAAAAAAGCATTTTTTGTTTTGTAACTTTTATAACTTGTTTTTACACTTTTATAAAACATTTTTATTACTTTATTTTTTACTTCAAGCCTGGCAGCACTGATCGCTGCTATAATACATTACACTACCTAGGTAGTATAACGTATTATAAACTGTCAGTGTGACGCTGAGAGTCACACTGACAGGAAGCTTATGAGGACCGGCCTCCGGCTGGTTCTCATAAGCTGCTGTGCATGGCAGACCCGGGGGCTGTTGTATGGCCCCCGGTTTTGCCTTTTAACCGATTGCAGCACCTCCAATCGGTCCCCGGGAAAGTTTGTTGTAGCAACAAACTTTCCAGTTCGTTGCTACAACAAACTTTCCCTACGATCACATGACCAGGATCTGAACCAATTAGGTCCCGGTCATGTCTCCGGGACCAGAGGCAGGGGTTAACAGCGCGATCCAGGTGTCAGCGCTAGTCTGAGACACCCGGATCGTGCTTTTAACACCCACCGTGAATTATGAACCCCTTGAGGAAAAAGCTTATTTTGGCCTTCAGGACCAGACCCATTTTTTCAAATCTGATATGTGTCACTTTATGTGGTAATGACTTGGGAATGCTTTTACCTATCAAAGTGATTCTGAGATTGTTTTCTCGTGACTTATTGTACTTTATGATAGTGGAAAAATTTGGTCGATAAATTCGATATTTATTAATGAAAAATGCCAAAAATTAGCATTTTTCTAAATTTAAATGTATCTGCTTGTAAGACAGGCCGTTATACCACACAAAATTGTTGCTAACTAACATCCCCCATATGTCTACTTTAGATTGGCATCGTTTTTTGAACATCCTTTTATTTTTCTATGACATCACAAGGCTTAGAACTTTAGCAGCAATTTCTCACATTTTCAAGAAAATTTCAAAAGGCTATTTTTACAGGGGCCAGTTCAGTTGTCAAGCGGCTTTTAGGGCTTTCTATATTAGAAACCCCCATAAATCACCCTATTTTAAAAACTTCACCCCTCAAAGTATTCAAAACAGCATTTAGAAAGTTTCTTAACCCTTTAAACGTTTCACAGGAATAAAAGAAACATAGAGGGGAAATGTTCAAATTTTTTTTTTGCAGAAATTCATTTTTAATCTATTTTTACTAGGTTTTACCAGACAAACGCAACTCAATATTTATTGCCCAGATTCTGCAGTTTTTAGAAATATCCCACATGTGGCCCTAGTGTGGTAATGGACTGAAGCACTGGCCTCAGAAGCAAAGGAGCACCTAGAGGATTTTGGGGCCTCCTTTTTATTAGAATATATTTTAGGCACAATGTCGGGTTTGAAGGGCTCTTGTGGTGCCAAAACAGTGGAAATCCACCAAAAGTGACCCCATTTGGGAAACTACACCCCTTGAGGAAATTATCTAGGGGTATAGTGAGCATTTTGACCCCGCAGGTTTTTTGCAGAAATTATTGAAAGTGGGCCATGAAAATCTACATTCTTTCAAAGAAAATGTAGGTTTAGCTAATTTTTTCTAATTTCCACAAGGACTAAATAAGAAAAAGCACAGCTACATTTGTAAAGCAGTTTCTCCCGAGTAAAACAATACCCCACATGTGTTAATAAACGGCTGTTTGGAGACACAACAGGGCTTAGAAGATAAAGAGCGCCATTTGGCTTTTGGAGCTCAAATTTAGCAGGAATGGTTTGCGGAGGCCAGGTCAGGGACCAAAACAGTGAAAACACCAAAAAAGTGACTCCATTGAGAAAACTACACACCTTGAGGAATCCATCTAGGGGTGTAGTGAGCATTTTGACCCCACAGGTGTTTCATAGATTTTATTAGAATTGGGCAGTGAAAATAAAAAAAATCCTTTTTCTTCAATAAGACGTAGCTTTAGTTCCAAATTGTTCATTTTCTCAACAAATAAAAAAAAAGAAAAGTACCCCAACATTTGTAAAGCAGCTTCTCTCGGCAATACCCCACACGTGGTCATAAACTGCTGTTTGGGCACATTTGCAATGTCCCTGTGGGACCAAAACAGTGGAAACCTCCCAGAAGTGACCCCATTGTGGAAACAACACCCTCAAGGTATTCACCTAGGGGTGTAGTAAGCATGTTAACCCCACAGGTGTTTTGCAGAAATTCGTGTGCACTCGATGTGGGATAGTGAAAATGGGAATTTTTCCTTAGATACGCCAATATGTGGTGCCCAGCTTGTGCCACCATAACAAGACAGCTCTATAATTATGCTGTGTTTCCCGGTTTTAGAAACGCCCTACATGTGGCCCTAATCTTTTGCCTGGACATTCGACAGGGCTCAGGAGTGAAAGCGTACCATGTAAAATTGAGGCCTAATTTGGCAACATATAAAGTATTGGTTCAAAATTGCAGAGGCTTTGATGTGAAATAATAAAAGAAACCCCTGACTAGTGACCCCATTTTGGAAACTGCACCCCTCAAGGCATTTATTAAGGGGCGTAGTGAGCATTTTCACCCCACGTGTCTTTTCCATAAATGATTGCGCTGCGGAAGGTGCAAATTACATTTTTTCCCTAGATATGCCAATTCCATGGCAAATATGTCGTGCCCAGCTTGTGCCACTGGGGACACACACCCAAAAATTGTTAAAAGGGTTCTCCCGGTTACGGCGATGCCATATATGTGGAAGTAAACAGCTGTTTGGGCACACTGTAGGGCTCAGATGGGTGGGAGCGCCATTTGGCTTTTGGAGCGTGGATTTTGCTTGGTAATAGTTTGTTTGGAGTTTTACTGGTGTTTCCGTTTATAATCTGGGGCATATGTGAGCTGGGCAGAGTATATCAGGGGCATAGTCAGGTAGTATAATAATAAGGTAAAAAAAATAATTTTGCCGGGAAAGTGTTGTCCTGGTATAATACGTGCGCCCTCGCTTCCAGCGGATATATTTGGGCCCTCCCCTTCCTGGTTCCCTAATTTTAGTGCCTTGATACATCGCCTTTTGAAACAGAAGAAATTTTCCCCTCGGGCTGCACAACTGGATATTTTTCTTTCCTGACTTATTGGAGCCTTAAATTATTTTATTTTTTCATAGACGTAGTGGTATGAGGGCTTTTTTTTTTTTGCGGAACGAGCTGTAGTTGTTATTGGTACCATATTGGGGTACATGAAACTTATTGGTCACTTGTTATCCTTTTTTTGGGAGGCAACGTGACAAAAAAAACAGCAATTCTGGCATCGTTTTTTAGGGTTTTTTTTATACAGTGTTCAACATGCGTTATAAACGACATGTTACCTTTATTCTGCGGGTCAGTATGATTCCGGCGATACCTAATTTATAGAACTTTTTTATAACTTTTTGCACAATAAAATTACTTTTGGAAAGAGAATGTATTTTTTTCTGTCGCCATGTTGTGAGAGACATAACTTTAATTTTTTTGTATTTTTTTCTGCCATTATTTTTTTGTTGTTTTTTTACGGCATTCACTGCGCTGGATAAATAACATAATATATTTATAGTTTAGGTCATTACGGTCGCAGCGATACCAAATATGTATTGTTTATTTATTTTTTTCAATAATAAATGACTTGATAAGGG
This sequence comes from Rhinoderma darwinii, assembly GCF_050947455.1. Classification (NCBI taxonomy): domain Eukaryota; kingdom Metazoa; phylum Chordata; class Amphibia; order Anura; family Rhinodermatidae; genus Rhinoderma; species Rhinoderma darwinii. The sequence goes on from NW_027461664.1 coordinate 270,586, forward strand.
AAAAAGGGGGAGATTGTGTTTTATTTTATTACTTGAAACTTTTATTGTATTTTTTACAACTTTTATTGAAACTTTTTTTTGTTACACTTTTCTTTAGTCCCACTAGGGGACTTGAAGGTCCAACTGTTTGTTTGATGTTCTAATACATTGCACTACCTATGTAGTGCAATGTATTGGAACTGTCAGTTGTTCACTGACAGCAAGCCAATCAGGCTCCGCCTCTGGGCGGGGCCTAATCAGCTTCCGTAATGGTAGACAGGAGGCCATTGTTACGGCTCCTGTTGCCATAGTAGCAGTCGCCAGCCTAGCGATCGCATGGCAAGGCTGCCGATTTGTTACAAATCCCTAGGATGCAACGATCACAATGGATTGCTGCATCGAAGGGGTTAATGCCAGGAATCGGAGCTATCTCTAAGGGTCTAAGAGTATTCAGCCTGAATATCCATTCGAGTTCCCTTTTTTTTTTTAAAAAGCCACTTTGTCACCACCTCAACCTAGGGGTGGGATGTGGTCAATTATCCTGAATTTTAACTGTTTCTCCGTATGGTTCATTTCAGCGAAGTGCTTGGAGACAGGTAAGTCTAACTGTCACGAAGGGTCTGTGAACCCACTCGGCCGTACCGCCTTGGCAGTAAGGCAGCTGGCCAACAGAGAGCAGGTGAGAGTCTATAGGTCTATAGGTACCTGTGGCAGCTCAGACAGCAGCAGGGCAGGCTTGGCTGGGACTTAGGTAGCAGGCAGACGTCAGGAAAGGTGGAGCAGGTCAGACGTGGATGTAGCGCAGCATGACTTTGGCACGGCTCGGTGCTAAACCTGGAATGTATGGATTGCTAGGTACAGGAACTGGAAACAAGTATAGATACAGGGACAGGGACTGTTTAAGAGCGGGCACGAGCGTGCGCGCGCACCCTACGGGGTTCGGCAGATGTGAGTGGATGCGAGCACTGGCGTCTCCTGAGGAGGCTGGGGCCAGCACTTGCCGACTCGTGGCTGCGGCTGTCAAGGGGAGGTTGGAGCTGACAGCCCGCAGCCACGGACATAACAGTATCCCCCCTCTTATTGGGACCAGAGCGAGAGAGAAACTTCAGAAGAGTAGGGGCATTGAGGTTCTCCTCTGGCTCCCAGGACCTCTCTTCAGGACCAAACCCCCTCCAATCCACCAAATAAAAAGGGGAGTCTTGGAATAGCGGTTCAGGATCACAGGTTTCAGGAGGGAGACATGGAAGGAGTTGGGAATCCTGAGGGTAGGAGGCAGCCGGAGCTTGTAGGCGACAGGATTGATCTGCTGCAGAACCTCGAATGGTCCGAGGAACCTGGGGAAAATTTACATGACGGCACCCTCAGTCGGATATTCCTGGATGACAGCCAGACCTTAGTGCCAGGAAGAAACCGAGGAGGCTCTCTTCGCCTTGTGTCAGCCTTCTGTTTCATGCGGTTCCACTGCCATTAGGATGGAGGATCGAGTCTGCTGCCAGATCTTCAAAAAGTCTCTAAACGTGGAATCAGCTGCAGGTACCTTGGAAGTATCAGGCACCGGGAGAGGAATTCGTGGGTGTTGGTCGTAGACAATGCAGAACGGTGTATTCCTAGTAGACTCGCTGGTGTGGTTATTGTAGGAGAACTCCGCCCACGGGAGCAGCTTCACCCAGTCATCATGCTACTTGGAGATGAAGTGGTGTATGTAGTTCTCCAAAATCTGGTTGATCCTCTCGACCTGACAATTAGACTGAGGATGGTAGGCAGAAGAAAAGTCCAACTTCACGCCAAGAAGTCCGCAGAGGGCTCTCCAGAACCTCGAGGTGAACTGAACCCCCCGATCAGACACAATATGCTGCGGCAAGCCGTGCAGGCGGAAGATGTGTTGGATAAATAACTTGGCCAACTGAGGAGCAGAAGGAAGACCGGTAAGAGGAACAAAGTGGGCCATCTTCGAAAATCGGTCCACCACCAGCAGAGAGAGGCAGGTCCGTGATAAAGTCCATCGCTATATGCTGCCAGGGAGCATTGGGCACAGGCAATGGCTGGAGCAGGCCAGCAGCTCTGGAGTGGGTGGCCTTGTTGGCTGCACATACAGCACAGGAAGAAACGAAGTCCACAATATCTTTGGGCAGAGTGGACCACCAGAAATGACGAGCAATCAAATCCCGGGTCTTGCGTAACCCCGCATGACCTGCCAGTCTAGAGTGACCCCAGCGGAGGATTCTTCCACGATCAGCCAGGTGCACAAAAGTCCTCCCAGGAGGAATGTCCCCAATTTGCAGGGGGTTGACCGAGACAATGCAAGATGGATCGATAATGTTCTGTGGACTCTCAATGGTGTCTTCTGTCTCGAAAGACCTGGACAAGGCATCGGCCATCACATTATTGTCGGCCGGGCGATAATGAAGCTCAAACTGGAACCTTGCAAAGAACAGTGACCACCTGGCCTGACGAGGGTTCAACCGTTGGGCCGTCTGGAGGTAGGTCAGATTCTTGTGGTCCGTAAAAATCAAGATTGGATGAGCTGTGCACTCTAGTAGATGTCTCCACTCCTCCAGGGCCAATTTGATGCGAGTAGTTGCGTTCTGCGGAAGAGAAGAGCTTGGAAAAGTAACCACATACCATTTACTTGCCCTTGGGACCTCTCTGGAACAGGAGTGCACCAGCGCCTCTGCAATATGAGCAGTGTCTGAAACCATTCCCCCTGTCTCTTTTTAATCTTTGGGATAAAAGTCTTCGCTTGTTGTTTGCGAATTAAGGCCGTCATCATTTTATTCCCCTTGTCACCATGAGCATATTGCTTATATTTTGAAATTTGGATGAGGTGGGCGGATTTAACATTAAGAATGTCTTTCACCTTATCTCTAAGACTAGTCAATTCCGCTAATGAAGAGATGGCTACTGTCTTCTTGTGTACTCCCTCCAAAAGGGCAATCTGAGAAAATAAAGAATTTAGTACAGCATTGGTCTTTTTCTTTACATGCGTTCCCAGGGAAATAAGCTCACCTCTGATCACCGATTTATGAGCCTCCCACACAATCGGATTCGAAATAGAATCTGAAACATTATGAGTGAAATATTGAGATAAATGGTTTTCAATAATCTGGGCATTAGTCTTATCCGCTATAAGAGTGTCATTAAGTCTCCAACACCAATCTCCCTTAGGAATACCTACTAAACTTATAGACACTAAAATCGGGGCAAGGTCTCATAATAAAATATGGCCTATATCCGCAGAACGGACTAGTGAAGTATACTGCTGCGAAAGAAAAATATAATCTAATCTGTGATATGTATTGTGGGTGGGTGAGAAATAAGAATAATCCTTATCTAACGGATGCAGCAGTCTCCAGACATCTGTCAAGTGCAGGGAATTCAAAGCCTTGTTCAAGTGTGCTAGCGTCTTATACAAGGCATGCTGTGATCCCGTGGTGTCTAAAATCAGATTAAGGGGTAAATTCAGGTCTCCCCCACCACCAAAATCCCTTCAGAAAAATCACGTAACATGTTCAGAGTCCGAATAAGCCAACATTAGGAGAATATAGATTAGCGAAGGTATACATCACTGTATTTTAACGATATATATTGTGCTCCCACAAATATGAACATTTGAAAATTCACTGAAGTGATAAATGAGTAAAATGTATAATTGCGGACTTGGCGGATCAGATAACACAATGGCCTTCAGTCACGTTCCGTAGAGGTAAAAACATCAGGGATAGGGTGATGCAGAGTTGTTTTGATCCAATAATCCAAAAGGGTACTTGGTTAGACAGGCAGATACCGGGTACACACAGATGTGGTAGTTGTAGAGCCTGTGATTTCATTCAAAGTGGAAAAAAATTCAAAAGTGTTACCACCAAGGTTGAGTATGATATCCGAGATTTTGTGAACTGCAAAACGGCTGGAGTTGTCTATTTAATCACATGTCCGTGCCCACTGAATTACGTGGGCAAGACGATACGGCAGTTTCGGCGCCGGATTAGGGAACATGTTGGAGATGTTACAAATGAAAGAGATACTTCCATATCAAAACATGTGCATGCAAAACATCAAGGCAGGGCAGAATGTTTAAAATTTCAGGCAATTGAATTGGTACGTCCTCCCAAACGGGGAGGGGATTGGGATAACCTCATTCTGCGTAAAGAGGCCCAATGGATCTACAGACTGGCTTGCGTACATCCTGAAGGTTTAAACGAGCAAACAAATTATACCTGTTTTATTTAATACACAATCCATATCAAGTCATAGGGCTTTTTTGGTCCTCTGGGTGGGGGTATGGTAATGCATTCCTAGTCCCAGTGTAGTCACTTGAAATATATCAATCAATAAGTAGCAGGTATGGCAATTGAGTCCGGGAGTGTGTCAAATGTTTTAAGTGAGGTTTACAATTACGTCGTTCTTCTATCCATATATTATGTATTTTCAGGGTAGGTGCTCCTATCGTGGTAGTCCAATTGCGGCCCTGAGCTGATCCGCAACATATATCCAACCTTATAGTGTTATACTCCATCCTTGAATAGCATGAGGCTTTGTGTAGTAAATAGATACTTCTACAGCCTCCCATTGAGTCTGCATGCTCTGTGTTGTTTACATTGTTACTTCCGGGTATGTCAGCTGACAGCCGGGAGTCACATGGTTGAGCATCATGGATGTGCTGGGCCAGTGTGATTGGCTGTTTGATGTATGCTGCCAGAGCCAGGGGGCGGAGTATTCAGTTCATAGTGACTCAGAGTCCCAGAGTGAAGCATGCCGCTGACATCTATGCGTGCATGCTTCCGTGTTGTGCAGTAGAATATCTGCTGCTGAAGATATATCGCTGGCATCCTGGCCAGACTGACAGACCCCTGATGATAAGTATAGAAACGCGTAGGGTCGCGTGAAGTGAGGGAATTTTGCGTAGGGGGCAGTGGCATTGTTGTGCATCTGTACATTGGAAGAATCTGGTGCGGTTAACGCAGGCTCCTGTGTGAACGAGGGTCCAAACCACTGCTTTACCAATGTTATACGCTGATTCCATATTTTGATATCTCTGTTTACATACCCAGTCATTAAGGGTTCGCAAACGAACTAGGACTGGGAGTATTCTGTTTAATACGTTTTTAAATACACGGTTGGGCTTTTCACAGTGGTGATTGTACCCCTGTTTTTAGATAGCTATGAAATAAAAATTATACATTTTACTCATTTATCACTTCAGTGAATTTTCAAATGTTCATATTTGTGGGAGCACAATATATATCGTTAAAATACAGTGAATTATTACAAATTAGTACAGTTCATTATACAATTTAATATATCTGGGTATGGCAGCCTTTGCACTCTCTGACCTAAATACAGAAGGATGGATCAGTGAGGCAAAAAGCGTCTTCTCTGAGTGTGAACTGACGTATACAACGCAGGGTGTGTCCCTTAAATCCACTTTTAAAAACCTCACTAGATTACACAAGGATTATACAAGAAGTTGGTGGGAAATCCAGAGTCTAGAGAACTATCTTAAGAACAAAATAGTGCCTAGAGGCCTCAGAGTCCCTATTACCCCAGCCCCCAGATTAAAGACACCTAACATTAAAGAGAGGTGGGAGCAGGAGATTACAGGGAGTTCACTGAGATTTATGCAAATTTTGGTTGAGGAAGAGATTATTCAGTTTGATCACATCAGTGTGGAACTGAAAAAAGAGATTGAGACAGTCAAGACTCTGGTTGATACCCCAGGTTTTGATAAAAAGGATAAAACCTTGCAACAATCCTTAGAGAGGTTTACTTGTCATCTAAAAGAGCGTAAGCACTTCCAGTTCCAGAGTGATCTGCAGGAATTTAGGGAGAAAAAAGCTTATGATTTTGTTAATCAGCAGCAACAACAACATCAGCAGCAGGGAAATAGGGGTCAAAGAGAATCTGACCCCTCTACATCTGAGAGTGAAACAACAGACTCTGAAAGAGTAGGCCCATTCTCTGGGACTGGTGGTGGTAGACAAAAAGGTAGACAAAAATTTAGGGGAGGTGCCAGAGGTAGGAATAGAGGCCGAGCCAGAGCTTCTTCCAACAGTGGCAGTAATAATTTTTTATCCAACAATCCCCCCATTTCCCGCTACATGCTGAGGGGACAAAAGGATTTATAAAGGGAATAGGAACGGATAAGTTACAAATAATTAATTTATCTGAACATATTCTGAGTCCATCTGAGATCATGCTTTTAGAGAAGGGACTTTCATTTGTCCCCACAGTAAAATTTGGTTCATTTACCTGGATCAAGGATTTGAATTTGTTTGCTCGTAAATTAAAATGGATTAAGTTTTTCAAACATTACAACAGGAAAAAATGTCTGGAAATGGGTCTAGAGGAATCTGATTTAGAAGGACTAGAAGCACTGGAAGGGTTACTTGAAGAATCAAGTAGAACCCCAGGACTGGGTCCTTTTACTAATCTAAGAACTAGAAGTAGGAAGTTGCCGCCATTGGGAGATTTTACCAACGTAGATCTGTTCGTAGATTTGGTGGGTGAAGAGATCAAAGCTTTGAGTCAGGATATGAGGGGCATTGATAACAATCTGTCTTGGTCTGAACGTGTAGCTCTTACCACTTTGGAAAAAAGACGTAATATCATTCTAAAAGCATCCGATAAGGGTGGGAACATTGTGGTCATGAGTCGAGAAGACTATAAGAAAATGTGTGAGGACATTTTGCTCAATCCTGACTGTTACACCATTCTAAAAGATAACCCCACAGCAGTGTTCAAGAAGGAGCTTTTAGGTATCCTGCGGGATGCAAAGAGCAGGTCTTTGATCAGTGCTAGCGAATTCAACTTTCTATTTCCTCAATTTCCTATTATGGCATGCTTTTATAGCCTGCCAAAAATCCACAAGGGCTATCCTCCCCTACGTGGTAGACCCATTGTATCAGGTATTAATAATCTTACCCAGAATGTGAGTACATATATAGACCAGGTGCTGCGTCCGTTTGTGCTAGGTCTCACATCATATGTACGGGATACCATGGATGTTTTAAAACAAATTGAGGGTATCACTTTGGAACAAAATAAATTTCTGGCGAGTTTGGATGTGGAGGCTTTGTATTCCTCCATTCCACATAGACTTGGCTGTGAAGCAATGGAATACTTTCTAAAATCTAGGGGCACTCAATATGTGGCTCATAACCAGCTTATTTTGCAATTATTACACTTTGTGTTAGAAAGGAATGTTTTTATCTTTGAAGACCGTATTTTTCATCAGCAACGTGGTACAGCAATGGGGAGTCCCACTGCTCCAACTTATGCAAACTTGTCTCTTGGTTGGTGGGAAGAGACAGTTGTCTTTGGGGATACATTTGTCAAATGGACTTCATCAATAGGTATCTGGATTAGATATATTGATGACGTGTTGTTGCTCTGGAATTCCACAGTGGAGGAATTCAATAATTTTGTGGCAGCCCTTAATACAAACGATCTAGGGCTCAGGTTCACATGTGAAATCAGTGATCAGGAATTATCTTTTTTAGATCTTAAGATAATTAAAACTAAGGAAGGCACAATACGTACTAAAGTACACCGAAAGGAGACCACAACCAATAGTTTCCTACAATGGAACAGTTGTCACCCTTATCCCCTCAAACGTGGGATTCCCAGAGGCCAATTCATGAGAGTACGCCGAAATTGTAGTTCAATGGACGATTTTGAGTCACAGGCACATGACCTCACAAACAGATTGAAGGAGAGGGGATTCCCTAAGGGGGTAATTAGAAAGGCCTATGAGGGAGCGAGGGATGCAGATAGGCAGAGCCTTTTAGTCCCTAGACAACGTCAAGAGGAAAGGGTCACTAGGCTCATAGGTACTTTTGACTCCAAACAATCTGAGATCATGGAAATCCTCAAGAGGTATTGGCGTATCCTAGGAGCCGATGCGGACTTGGCGGATCAGATAACACAATGGCCTTCAGTCACGTTCCGTAGAGGTAAAAACATCAGGGATAGGGTGATGCAGAGTTGTTTTGATCCAATAATCCAAAAGGGTACTTGGTTAGACAGGCAGATACCGGGTACACACAGATGTGGTAGTTGTAGAGCCTGTGATTTCATTCAAAGTGGAAAAAAATTCAAAAGTGTTACCACCAAGGTTGAGTATGATATCCGAGATTTTGTGAACTGCAAAACGGCTGGAGTTGTCTATTTAATCACATGTCCGTGCCCACTGAATTACGTGGGCAAGACGATACGGCAGTTTCGGCGCCGGATTAGGGAACATGTTGGAGATGTTACAAATGAAAGAGATACTTCCATATCAAAACATGTGCATGCAAAACATCAAGGCAGGGAAGAATGTTTAAAATTTCAGGCAATTGAATTGGTACGTCCTCCTAAACGGGGGGGGGGGATTGGGATAACCTAATTCTGCGTAAAGAGGCCCAATGGATCTACAGACTGGCTTGCGTACATCCTGAAGGTTTAAACGAGCAAACAAATTATACCTGTTTTATTTAATACACAATCCATATCAAGTCATAGGGCTTTTTTGGTCCTCTGGGTGGGGGTATGGTAATGCATTCCTAGTCCCAGTGTAGTCACTTGAAATATATCAATCAATAAGTAGCAGGTATGGCAATTGAGTCCAGGAGTGTGTCAAATGGTTTAAGTGAGGTTTACAATTACGTCGTTCTTCTATCCATATATTATGTATTTTCAGGGTAGGTGCTCCTATCGTGGTAGTCCAATTGCGGCCCTGAGCTGATCCGCAACATATATCCAACCTTATAGTGTTATACTCCATCCTTGAATAGCATGAGGCTTTGTGTAGTAAATAGATACTTCTACAGCCTCCCATTGAGTCTGCATGCTCTGTGTTGTTTACATTGTTACTTCCGGGTATGTCAGCTGACAGCCGGGAGTCACATGGTTGAGCATCATGGATGTGCTGGGCCAGTGTGATTGGCTGTTTGATGTATGCTGCCGGAGCCAGGGGGCGGAGTATTCAGTTCATAGTAACTCAGAGTCCCAGAGTGAAGCATGCCGCTAACATCTATGCGTGCATGCTTCCGTGTTGTGCAGTAGAATATCTGCTGCTGAAGATATATCGCTGGCATCCTGGCCAGACTGACAGACCCCTGATGATAAGTATAGAAACGCGTAGGGTCGGGTGAAGTGAGGGAATTTTGCGTAGGGGGCAGTGGCATTGTTGTGCATCTGTACATTGGGAGAATCTGGTGCGGTTAACGCAGGCTCCTGTGTGAACGAGGGTCCAAACCACTGCTTTACCAATGTTATACGCTGATTCCATATTTTGATATCTCTGTTTACATACCCAGTCATTAAGGGTTCGCAAACGAACTAGGACTGGGAGTATTCTGTTTAATACGTTTTTAAATACACGGTTGGGCTTTTCACAGTGGTGATTTTACCCCTGTTTTTAGATAGCTATGAAATAAAAATTATACGAAGGTATACATCATTACATATTTTCCCTTTTATAAATAAGTATCTAACATCCGAGTCTTCCAATTGCGTTAACAACGAAAATGGAATGCATTTATGTATAGCTATGCTAACACCTCGAGCTGCAGACTGATAAGGGCAATGGAACCATAAATTAAAATCTCTGGTAGGAAGAGTAGGGAGTTTTGTACGATTGAAATGGGTTTCTTGTAAGGGGACCACGTTTGCAGTCTGCTTTTTCAACATTCTAATAACTTGACTATGCTTCTGTGTATAACGGTTTTCACCTGTTTGTTCGTGGATCCTCTGTGTCGTCTGGGAGATGGTGCTTGGAACCCAGGCAACGCTTGGCACAGCGGGTAGAGGTGGTCGGATGGATAGGCAGAAGTCAGGACAGGCAGCAGACGTCATAACGGGTATGGCAGCAATAGGTCAAGGCAGGCGTCGTAACCGGTATGGATAGCAATAGGTCAAGGCAGGCGGCAGACAAGGATGGTGAAGTTCAGGCAGAGGTCAGTAACGGGAAATCCAGACAAAAAGGCAGAAGGGACGGAAACAGGGAACCAGGGCACAGGGAAAATCATGGGGAACTTCGTTCAACAAGCATGGATTCAGGGAAGGAGGAACCTTAAATAGGAAGTCTTAGGAATTAAGGCGCGCGCTGGCCCTTTAAGACAGGACAAGTCAGCGCGCGCGCCCTCTAGTGACTGCAGCCGCTCATTGAGGATGACGGCCGCGGAGGGAGGTAAGGGCTGCACTTACCTGACGCCATCCAGAGCCAGCAGAGCGTTTGGATCGGGTAAGTGGAGCTCGGGATGAGCATGTGGTAATGGAGGACGCCGGAGCAGAGGCCGTGGGGAAGGTGGGGAACGGTGCGGCAGCCATTACAGTACCCCCCATTTACGCCCCCTCTTTTTAGGCTTGCTTGGAAACCTTCGCTCAAAGACCTTGATAAGAGCTTGGGCGTTGATATTCTCCACGGGCTCCCATGACCTCTCCTCAGGACCATAATCTTTCCAGTCCACTAGGTACCATAATCTCCCCCGTGAACTTTTGACATCCAGGATCTCTTGAATTTCAAATTTGGCATTATCCTGCCAGCGGAGGATGGACAGGAATTTTCTTTGAAAAACGGTTGAGTATAGTGGGTTTCAGCAGAGAAATATGGAAGGAATTAGAGATTTTCAGAGACTGAGGAAGGCGAAGTCTGAAAGTTACTGGATTGATTTGTTTTGTTATTTCATAGGGGCCCAGAAACCGAGGAGCTAGATTGTAACAAGGGGTCTTCAGACGTATGTACCGGGTGGACAGCCAGACTTTATCCCTAGGAAGGAGCTGCGGCGGGAAACCTGCCTCTTTTATCCGTGTCTCTCTAAAACCTGGCTACGGCTTTGTGGATGGAGTCCTTGGCCTTTTGCCATATCCATACAAAGTCGCGGTGGACCGTGTTAGCAGCTGGAACCTCAGAAGGTGCAGAGACTGGTAGGGGAATTCCTGGATGCTGGCCAAACACCAAGAAGAAGGGAGAAGAGCGGATAGATTCCCCCGTATGGTTGTTGTAGGCAAATTCGGCCCATGGAAGCAGACTTGCCCAGTCGTCTTGTTGCGGAAACACGAAATTCCTGAGGAAACGTTCAAGTATTTGGTTTATCCGCTCTACTTGACCATTGGATTGAGGATGGTACGCGGAAGAGAAGTCTAGTTTGACCTCCAGCAGTTTTCACAAGGCTATCCAGAACTTTGATGTGAACTGAACTCCTCTGGCAGAAACAATATGCTTAGGAAGACCATGCAGGCGAAAGATGTGCTTGATAAACAGCGTTGCCAGTCGGGAAGATGACGGAAGGCCTGAGAGAGGTACGAAGTGCGCCATCTTAGAAAAGCGATCCACTACAAACCAGATCACTGTACACCCAGCAGAACTAGGCAGATCAGTGATGAAGTCCATGGCAATGTGCGACCAGGGAGAGTCAGGCACGGGCAGAGGGTGCAAAAGGCCAGCAGGTCTTGAATGGGAGACTTTATTTTGAGAGCAGGTGGAGCAGGCTGAAACAAAGTCTTTAGTGTCTTGGGACATGGAAGGCCACCAGTACTGACGGCCAATCAAATTGAGGCATGACCCCAATGAAGAACACAATCCCTTTGTTTAGGGGGTACGTAGGTCTTTAATCGAGGAATGTGTACCACTTCAGCTGGAGCAGCATTCACAATACGTTTAGGATCTATAATAAACTGTGGGCTGGGCTATTGGTCTGTGGGGTCAAAACATCGAGATAAAGCGTCAGCCTTGGTATTCTTTCCAGCGGGTCTGTAGTGAAGCTGAAAATCGAATCTGGAGAAGAATAATGCCAACCGAGCTTGACGAGAGTTTAGGCGTTGAGCAGTCTGTAAGTATAGGAGGTTCTTATGATCTGTGTAAATGATGATGGGATGCCGTGCACCCTCAAGCAAATGTCTCCATTCCTCCAGGGCCAATTTAATAGCTAAAAGTTCTTTATCTCCAATTCCATAATTTTTTTCAGCGGATGTGAACGATTTGGAGAAAAACGCAGGCCACCAGTCTCCCTCCACAAGTCTTTTGTGAAAGGATAGCTCCGACTCCCACAGATGAAGCATCGACCTTTAGAACAAAGGGTTTGGTGGAATCCGGTCTATGTAGGACTGAAGCAGAAGAGAAGGCAACTTTAAGAGCTTGGAATGCAGTTTCAGCCTCCGTGGTCCAGTCTTTAGCATTAACCCCTTTTTTGGTCAGAGCAGAAATAGGAGCTATCATAGAGGAGAAATGAGGAATAATCTGGTGGGGTAATAATTTGCAAATCCCAGCAGGCGTTGGACCGCTTTGAGTCCTTGTGGACGAGGCCAGTTGAGAATAGAAGATAGCTTGGCTGGATCCATTTGAAGTCCCTGGTCGGAAATGACATACCCCAAGAAAGGCAGGCTGGTTCTCTCGAAGAGGCATTTCTCTAGCTTGGCAAACAGAGTGTTCTCACGCAGCCGCTGTAACACTTGGCGCACATGCACACGATAAGTTTGAATATTGGGAGAAAAGATTAAAATGTCATCTAGGTATACCACCACACAGCTGTACAACAGATCTCGAAATATGTCATTAACAAAAGCCTGGAAAACTACAGGAGCATTACAAAGTCCAAAGGGCATGACAAGGTATTCAAAATGCCCATCACAAGTGTTGAAGGCGGTTTTCCATTCGTCACCCTCGCGGATGCGGATGAGGTTATAAGCTCCACAAAGGTCTAGTTTGGTGAAGATTTTCGCCCTCTGTAGGCGGTCAAAGAGTGCCGAGATCAATGGTAACGGGTACTTGTTCTTCAACGTGATATTATTCAATCCTCGGTAATCAATACGCAAAGGACGCAAGGAGCCGTCTTTTTTTCCCTCAAAGAAAAACCCTGCGCCAGCAGGAGAGGAGGACTTACGGATGAATCCTCTCTCCAGATTTTCTTGGATATACAGAGACATGGTCTCCGTCTCGGGCAAAGACAGAGGGTAGACTCTGCCTCTGGGAGGCGTCGAGTTGGGGACCAGGTATATGGCCTGTGAGGAGGCAGCGATTTAGCTTGTTGTTTACAGAAAACATCCGAGAAGCTTTTGTATGGAGTAGGAAGTCCTGCTGAGTTAGGTTCTGTAGACTGAGGCATGGGTGGGCGAATAGATTGTAGACAATGTTGGTGATAGAAGTCACTCCAGCTGGTAATTTGACCTCCAGTCCAGTCAATAACAGGAGAGTGCTTCTGCAACCACGGTAGACCTAGTAGCAAAGAGTTTAGAGTTCTTTAAAACATAGAAGGAGATACGTTCCTGGTGCAGTGCCCCAGTTAACAGGAGAATGGGTTCGGTGACGAGATAGTTTCCTGTAGAAGCCTCCCATCTACAGAAGCAATGGACAACGGTTTTGTTAGTTTTTGCACTGGGATTTGGTAGCGATTTACCAAGGACTGGCACAGAAAATTCCCAGCGGATCCGGAATCTAGGAAGGCTTGAATGCAGAAAGTGGTTTCTGCAAAGGACCGCTTCGCTGGTATGGTCATCTTCTGAGAGGAAGGTTTTCCACCTAGTGTAGCCTCTCCTACTTGCCCTAGGCATTGGAGTTTTCCGGCCTCACTGGACAGTCTCTAAGGAAGTGCGTTTTACCACCACAATACAAACATAAATTCAACTTGCGTCTTTTCTGACGCTCCTCATGCTTGAGTCTTGTTCTCTCCACCTGCATGGGTTTGTCCGACCGATATGAAGATGAGGCCAGAAAAGGTCTTTGGAAGGTTGGTGCCAACCGTGATGTCCGATTGCTTCGAGCAGATTCTTGTTGTCTCTCACGGAAACGTATATCTATACGATTGGCAAGAGTAATCAAGTCATCCAAGGACAGTGGAAGGTCTCGGCCAGCAAGTTCATCCTCGATTCGGCCCGCCAGACCCTCCCAGAAGGTAGATACCAAAGCCTCATTATTCCACTGGAGTTCAGTAGCCAGGGTGCGAAACTGAATGGTGTATTGGTCTACAGTGGAGGTTCCTTGCCGGAGCTTGAGTAGAGAGGAAGCTGCAGAAGAGGCTCGACCTGGTTCTTCAAACACCCTTTTAAACGTGGAGAGAAAGTTCTGAATGTTGTACATGATGGGGTCGTTTCTCTCCCACAAGGGAAATGCCCAAGCCAGCGCTTCACCAGACAGCAGCGACAGGATGTAGGCCACCTTAGCCTGGTCTGAGGAAAAATGATGCGCCATGACTTCAAAGTGGATGGTGCACTGGTTAAAAAATCCCCTGCAGGTCTTGGGGTCTCCCTCATAGTGGGCAGGCGTAGGTAAATGTAGTCCCGGACTGTAGACAGTAGCTTGCGGTGGTGGTATCGGAGGCGCTAGTTCGTTCAAACGAGTGGACACATTCTGCAGTAGCTGAAACAGCTGATCTTGGCGGACTCGTTGTCTGGAAAGCTCCTGAGCCATATCAGCCGTGTCAATCAGGGCTGTGTCAAGGGGATCCATGGCTCGTTCAACCAATAGCGGTTCTCACCGGGTTGTTCGTGGCTCCTCGGTGTCGCCTGGGAGATGGTGTTTGGAACCCAGGCAACACTTGACACAGTGGGTAGAGGCGGTCGGATGGATAGGCAGAAGTTAGGACAGGCAGCAGACGTCGTAACGGGTATGGCAGCAATAGGTCAAGGCAGGCAGCAGACGTCGTAACGGGTATGGAAGCAATAGGTCAAGGCAGGCGGCAGACAAGGATGGTCAAGTTCAGGCAGAGGTCAGTAACGGGAAATCCAGACAAAAGGCAGAAGGGACGGAAACAGGGAACCAGGGCACAGGGAAACTCACGGGGAACTTGGTTGAACAAGCATGGATGCAGGGAAGGAGGAACCTTAAATAGGAAGTCTTATTAATTAAGGCGCGCGCTGACCCTTTATGACAGGACGAGTCAGCGCGCGCGCCCTCTAGTGACTGCAGCCGCACATCGAGGATGACGGCCGCGGAGGGAGGTAAGGGATGCACTTACCTGACGCTGTCCAGAGCCAGCAGAGCGTCCGGATCGGGTAAGTGGAGCTCGGGATGAGCATGTGGTAATCGAGGACGCCGGAACCGGAGCAGAGGCCGTGGGGAAGGCGGGGAACGTTACAATGTGGCACATTCAGACCCCTCACATTATGCGATACAATCTTAAGTTCCGCCATAGCCCCCAAAAATCCACCTCAATATCTTTTCAGACCACATGACATTACAAAAATAACAAAAAAGTAATAGAATAGTAAATAACCGTATTCCATAAAGGAATAAAACAAAAGCTATGGAAAAGGGTGTAATTCCAGCATCTAGAGGAACAAGCAGCATCACCCTAAAGAAAGGAGAAATACACATACAAGTTGGGGGGTCACTATAGAATACATGAGATTAACCTCAAGGCATAACAACCCAAACCCCACCCAAGCAGCTTTTTATATTTCAAGTGTAATACCAATAAGACACTTCAAGTACACTTATAATACATTATACAATCAAATGTGAGGACCATAAAACAATCAGTAGTCAACTTATAACAATGCAGTTATGACTATAAATCTCCCCAAAGCCCATACAGGAGTAAGGAAACTGAACGGGAAGTCATCAATTAGTGCAAGGAGTTATGTAGATATATATTTACTACGGAGCGACCAAGAGTCCTCAGGTCGAATCCACTCTTTGGGTCATGGGAGTGCTTTTCTTTCCTCACGGCGAGCGATGTCCAGACACCCTTGTCCAGGGATCAGTCTCACGTAGAGCAGGTATCCTCAGAGGTTGAGCTAAAGGAAGCCATGATGGAATGTCTATAGGTTGTAATCCAAGTAAATGCCAAGCAGCACGAAGATCCTCTGGTTTCCTAATCACAATTTGCTTATCCTGCTTAATGTTTGCCACTCCAAAAGTGTGAAGGATGGAGTGGACAGAAGTTAATGTTTATAATAATTTTCTTTCTTTAATAAAATATAGACTATAGAGTTGTGTACATAATTGTGATGAAGCAATAGTAGGATTAGATAAGTATACGTGGCAAGATGGCCCCTGAACAGGGACTACGCACTAATAAAATAACAAGTCACTTCCTGGTATGAACGAACTATGAACTAGGAAGACATATCTAAAGGACCAGATAAGGGTGAACCTATCCAAGGATGACACAAAGTAACAAGAGGCTTACAGTGATACGTGCTTTTATAAAAGTGTGATAACATGTACCCACCCCCAGGAGAAAGGGGATATAGAACAAATGTGTGTAATAAATAAGTCAGTGACGCCTGATGCTGAGTGAGGAGCTTTGTACCAGACTCTGTGTGGTGTGATTCCTTTCGTACGAACTCAGCGTATTATCCCTGCCGGTTGAGACTGATTAGTACCCGAACAAAAGAATACAGCCAATGAAACGGGATGTTGTTAGCCCGCAACATATCTAACAGCGGCTTCAATATGCTACGTTTGGCAAGAGTTGAGGACAGCAAATCTTGGAAAAGAAGAATAGGGGTTCCCTCATAACAAACTCCTTCTGAAGCCCTTGCTTGCTTCAGAAGTGCAGCTGTATCCACATAGCTAAGTAGACCACAGATTACATCTCGAGGTGGATCTTGCAAACGTGGTTTAGCTCTCAAGGCCCGATGTATATGTTCAATGTGAATTGATGCAGCTCTATCCTCTCCCAATATAGAAACAAAAATCTCCCGAGCAACTTTAGGCAAAACCTCATGTGAAATGGATTCCGGAAGGCCGCGAATCCTAATATTCTTGCGGCAACTTGTTTTCCCGATCTTCAGCTTGCAATAAAGCAATAAAGCCATGTTAATGTGGTCATGTTGTATATGTATAAGTCTTTTGTACAGCCTCTCCAAATTTGACCTCCTCCGTATGTGTGGACTCAAGCATGTGCACCCTGTCCCCTATATGTCGCAAGACTGCTTTTATATCTGCCAAATCTAAGGCTAAGGGGCCCAGGGCTTTAAAAATAACTCTTTTAATGAATCCTCTTGACACAGGGACATAAGTAGACTCACCCCCAGCCTCCGATTGATCTCCTGTGCTTCCGGCGCCATCTTGGATGTACGCGTCGGAGAGCGCTCTAGAGTTTTCTTCAAAAACTTGTCCAAATTGGCTTGGTTTTTCCCCGGTTTGGGGGTGATTGAGGGGTCTTTGCCCTTATCTTTGATGGTCCTCACCATACTGCCGTGTCCTATCTCGCTATGAGTTCGGGTAAGTCGGGTTGCAGCAGTAGCTCCGGATCAAGCCACCTTCTCTGCTCGCTGTCAAGCTCTGCCCCCTTCTCTTTAAATAAGTGTAACCACCCTACCATCAGCACGTTTTTTAACCCTACAATTGTTTTTGTGTCTTGTACTAAACAATATTTTTTTATTAGGTATCTGATGTACCATCTCTCTTCAGTCTGAGTGCCTGTATATAGGAAATATGAGCTTTGGACCCAGATGACCCCCTATAATACGGACTGAGAAAATGCCAATAAATTTCGTGTACAGTGACGTAGCTCAATATTGATACCCTGCTATGTCTTCCTCTTTTTTTTAGTTTCCTTTTGAGAAGTGTTTTATGTCACATGTTGTTGTTTTTTATGAAATGACCCTAACTGTGGTCTCTTTTGCATATTTCTTTGCCGTGGGATATATGTGTGATGTGTAATCACATCCACATCTATATTCCCCTAAATTTTACACAGTGACCTCACTAATTAGTGTAACCAAACTTGTCTCACGAGGTCTAATATAATTAATGTTGTATTATGTTCACTATATTTTCCCACTAGTCATCGAGTTGTATATAAGCATTCTCTGGGAGATTATTTCTCTCCCCCTCTTCTGAATGTCAACATTCACGCATCTATCACAATCCTTGGCAATACACGCAATACTCATTGGCTATCATTTGGTCCTTGGGGATATATTGAATGGGTGGGGTTTGCTACGTCATTAGTTTAGCAACATGTTACTTGCGATTCTCCTTGTCCCAGTTGTCCTATGAGGTGCGCACTCCAAGTGCACGTGACCGGGTGTGTTGCTTGCTCCGTTTCCACCTCCCATAGCGCAATGTGCATGTCTGGTATTCCTGGTACACGTCAGGAACCCGGATGTGCGCTACGGCGCTGGAGGCCGGAAGTGGGGCATGCCTCACTTCCGGTTGCGTCGGTGGACATGCGCCGCTATTCTATGGACGCTGAATAAACAGAAAACACCTGGGCATTGCACTATTTAAAACCAAGACTGCAACAAGACACTATACATCCCCTGAGGAAGCAGACATCGCGAAACGCGTGTTGGGTTTAATACTTGCTATCCAGCCTTCCAGGAATACTGACATGGGTAAGGTTCTCCATACCTATTTATGATATTCAAGCTCTCCCTTCTGAAAAACTGCCCCTAGGACTATTATGTATATTACTTTATGGGTGTTCACATGAGGGATTAGCTGTTTATAGGACAACACACCTCCCATCTCATATCTCCTCAGTGTAAGGAATACAGTGCAATATTTATTGCTATATACACGTGGATAGCCTGTTTACTTGTATTATACAATATTATAGAGTCTCTCCATTTCATTATGTACCTTTTTAAATGTTTGTTTTATATGTGTAAATAATACAATTTGTTATATTTTATATATACCTGGCTTCGTACTCTGATTTTTCTATATATAAATATCTATTATGGAGTTGCCTTTGCATTAAATGTGGGAGGGTGTCCGATAGTGACATTACCTAGCCCATTGCTATCATGCATTAGGAGTTTATAGAATTACAATCTTATAACGCGCTTGAAATTTTGAGAAACTATTGGGGCATCCTCGGCTTAGACCCAGATGTCAGTGAAAAAGTTATGAAATATCCTTCTGTCACATATCGTCGGGGGATGGATTTTAAGGGACAGGCTAGTTAAAAGTCATCTTTCAACACCTGCCGCATCAAACACATGGCTGGGTAAAACTAACATTCTTTTAAATGTGGAGGATGTAAAGCCTGCGAGTATCTCCACCCTAGCAAAAACTTCAATGGTGCAACCACAGTAACCTCATATGCGAATAGACTTTATTAATTGTATTGTATTAATATGGTAGTCTCTGAGACACATACTATATACACACAGAGACACACATTGTATATACACACATAGATACTCACCATCTCTCCTTGCTGACAGGATCACAGGCTTCGGACAGGATCACAGGCTTCGGACAGGATGGGCTCTGGGCGGAGCTTCCTCTGCTTCTTGGCTCTTATTTACGTGTATGTAACTAAGAGCAGAGCACAGAGTAGAGGCAGAGCCCAGTGGCACCCCCTACATGCTGGGAGGGTGCAGCGCCCTGTGCGCTCGCACATCCCTAAGGCCGGCCCTGCCTGCTGCCTATAGTATACATTTGTATGTGCGTCCTGAGGACGCACATACAAGTGAATGTGTCTGTCACTAGCACCGGTGCCCCCTCCAGTGCTCGCAATGTTACTGCATCAGCCCACCACCCGTGAGGCGGGCTTTAAAGTTTAGTGAGCGTGCAGATCGTGGAATGTGGGCAGCCGCGCACCTTATAGGGAACACTGGACCTGAGTCATCTGACCTCGTGTCACTGTGAGGTCAGGTGACTGGAGCGGTCCACTCCCGGGCCATCACAGACCACAGAACGGTGCCGCAGGAACTCCTGGCTCTTCCTAATGCTGATCGCTGCTGCAGGTGTGAGACATACAGGGCACATATCAAAGCAATTTCTCCAGAGTACGGAAATACCCCATATGTGGTCATAAACTGCTGTTTGGACACAGGGCGGGGCTCAGAAAGGCAGGAGCGCTATTTGGCATGCAGATTTTTGCTGGATTGGTTTTTGGGTGCCATGCTGCATTTGCAAAACCCTAAGGTACCAGAGTACAGTGGAAGCCCCCAAGAAGTGACCCCATTTTGGAAACTACACCCCTCAAGGCATTAAACATTTGCCTGGACATATGACAGAGCTCAGAAGTGAAGAGCAACATGCGCATTTGAGGTCCATTGTGGTGATTTTCACAGCATTGGCCCACAATTGCAGGGCTCTGAGGTCAAATAGTAAAACAAACGCCCAAGTAGTGACCCATATTTTGGAAACTGCACCCTTTAAGGCATTTTAAGGGGTGTAGTGAGCATTTTGCCCCCACAGGTGTTTTTCCATTAGTAATTAATGCGCAGCGGATGGTGAAAAGTGAAAATTGCAATTTTCCGCTGATATGCCATTTTAGTGAACAATATGTTGTGCCCAGTTTGTGCCACAGAAGACACACATCTCATAAACTGCTAAGCTGGTTACCCCAGGTATGGCGATGCCATATATGGCATGGGGCCTAAGTGGAACGTGCTTATGCGGCCGCAATGCCCCCTAAAATCCACGGGAGTCTTGCGGCACCATTAATTTCTATGGGCCCGTGCACATGACCGTGTTTTCCACGGTCCGTGCATGGCCCAGGAGACTGGACCGCAGAACACGGCTGTAATAAGATATGTCCGTTCTTTCTGCGGTCCAGGCTCCATGTCTTATTACAGCCGTGTTCTGCGGTCGAGGTTCATAGAAAATAATGGACGCGACCATGTACATGGCCACGATTTCCGGGCGGCTCGCGGGTGACAATATGCGGCCCAACGACCCGAAAATCATGGCCGTGCAAATGGCTACGGGCGTGTGCATAAGGGCCTTAGTCGAGGATGATAAAAATAAGCAGATGAGCAGGCCCGAGGGGAACTTTCCTTCTAATATTTGGGAACCAGGAAGAGAAGGGCCCAAACATATCTGCTGGAAGTGAGGTCGCCCGTATTATACCAGGACAACACTTTCCCAGCAAAATTCCCCAAACTACAGAGGTGCAAAGTGTCGACCAAAAGGGTGATCAGAAAGGACATTATTTATTAGTGTAAAACTGGCCTTTTCAGAAAGGATTGTTTTACAGCATAACACACATGTATGGATATGTATTATTTACCCCATTATTATACCCTCTTATTATACTACCCTGATGTACTCCGCACAGATTACATGTACCCTAATATACTCCGCACAGATTACATATACCCTAATGTTCTCCGCACAGCTTACATATACCCTGATGTACTCACAGATTATATATATCCTGATGTACTCCTCACAGATTACATATATCCTGATGTTTCCTCACACATTACATATACCCTAATGTACTCCTCACAGATTACCTATACCCTGATGTACTCCTCACAGATTACCTATACCCTGATGTACTCCTCACAGCTTACATATACCCTGATGTACTCCTCAGATTACATATACCCTGATGTACTCCTCAGATTACATATACCCTGATGTACTCCTCACATATTACATATACCCTGATGTACTCCTCACAGATTACATATATTCTGATGTACTCCTCACAGATTACATATACCCTGATGTACTCCTCACATATTACATATACCCTGATGTACTCCTCACATATTACATATACCCTGATGTACTCCTCACAGAATACATATACCCTGATGTACTCCTCACAGATTACATATACCCTGATGTACTCTGCACATTTTACATATACCCTGATGTACTCCTCACATATTACATATACCCTGATGTACTCCTCACATATTACATATATCCTGATGTACTCCTCACAGATTACATATACCCTGATGTTCTCCTCACATATTACATATACCCTGATGTACTCTGCACATTTTACATATACCCTGATGTACTCCTCACATATTACATATACCCTGATGTACTCCTCAGATTACATATACCCTGATGTACTCCTCACATATTACACATACCCTGATGTACTACTCACATATTACATATACCCTGATGTACGCCTCAGAGATTACATATATCCTGATGTACTCCTCACAGATTACATATACCCTGATGTACTCCTCACATATTACATATACCCTGATGTACTCCTCACATATTACATATACCCTGATGTACTCCTCACAGATTACATATATCCTGATGTACTCCTCACAGATTACATATATCCTGATGTACTCCTCACAGATTACATATACCCTGATGTACTCCTCACATATTACATATACCCTGATGTACTCCTCACATATTACATATACCCTGATGTACTCCTCACAGATTACATATATCCTGATGTACTCCTCACAGATTACATATACCCTGATGTACTCCTCACAGATTACATATACCCTGATGTACTCCTCACATATTACATATACCCTGATGTACTCCGCACATTTTACATATACCCTGATGTACTCCTCACATTTTACATATACCCTGATGTACTCCTCACAGATTACATATATCCTGATGTACTCCTCACATATTACATATACCCTGATGTACTCTTCACAGATTACATATATCCTGATGTACTCTTCACAGATTACATATATCCTGATGTACTCCTCACATATTACATATACCCTGATGTACTCCTCACAGATTACATATACCCTGATGTACTCCTCAGATTACATATACCCTGATATACTCCTCACAGATTACATATATCCTGATGTACTCCTCACAGATTACATATATCCTGATGTACTCCTCACAGATTACATATACCCTGATGTACTCCTCACATATTACATATACCCTGATGTACTCCTCACATATTACATATACCCTGATGTACTCCTCACAGATTACATATATCCTGATGTACTCCTCACAGATTACATATACCCTGATGTACTCCTCACAGATTACATATACCCTGATGTACTCCTCACATATTACATATACCCTGATGTACTCCGCACATTTTACATATACCCTGATGTACTCCTCACATTTTACATATACCCTGATGTACTCCTCACAGATTACATATATCCTGATGTACTCCTCACATATTACATATACCCTGATGTACTCTTCACAGATTACATATATCCTGATGTACTCTTCACAGATTACATATATCCTGATGTACTCCTCACATATTACATATACCCTGATGTACTCCTCACAGATTACATATACCCTGATGTACTCCTCAGATTACATATACCCTGATATACTCCTCACAGATTACATATATCCTGATGTACTCCTCACATTTTACATATACCCTGATGTACTCCTCACATATTACATATACCCTTATGTACTCCTCACATATTACATATACCCTGATGTACTCTTCACAGATTACATATATCCTGATGTACTCCTCACATATTACATATACCCTGATATACTCCTCACATATTACATATACCCTGATGTACTCCTCAGATTACATATATCCTGATGTACTCCTCACATATTACATATACCCTGATGTACTCCTCACAGATTACATATACCCTGATGTACTCCTCAGATTACATATACCCTGATATACTCCTCACAGATTACATATATCCTGATGTACTCCTCACATTTTACATATACCCTGATGTACTCTTCACATATTACATATACCCTGATGTACTCCTCACAGATTACATATACCCTGATGTACTCCTCACAGATTACATATATCCTGATGTACTCCTCACATATTACATATACCCTGATGTACTCTTCACAGATTACATATATCCTGATGTACTCCTCACATATTACATATACCCTGATGTACTCCTCACAGATTACATATACCCTGATGTACTCCTCATCTTACATATACCCTGATATACTCCTCACAGATTACATATATCCTGATGTACTCCTCACAGATTACATATATCCTGATATACTCCTACATATTACATATACCCTGATGTACTCTTCACTGTGTAATAAAAATGGTTGCAATTCCTAAACGTTTCACAGGATATTTTTGTTCAACCCCTTGAATTAAACATGAAAGTCTACAGTTCAATTGCATCTCAGTTGTTTCATTTCAAATCCAATGTGGTGGCATGTAGAGCCCAAATTATGAGGATTGTGTCACTGGCCAAATAATTCTGGACCTAACTGTATGTCATCTGGGCCAAGGTAAAATCAGTTCTTCTCATTTGTCCATCTAAAAGGATCAGAAAACATGGTTGCAGACTTCCTCAGATGGAAACATCCAGATTTGAGTATCTGAGGATCTAGTATATGCCCATGCACAGCCACTTCTCCAATAATTCTCCGCCATGATGCAGCAGTCGACTCATCAGGCAGGTCAGGGGACCCCTATTTTCCACATAGGTGCGGGTACCACCTCCATCTACCAGCAATTTATGGCACATCCTGCGTTGGAAATACTCCTTTATTCTGCTCTATTCGCACATTGCAGCTTCCTGCTTCCCTATGATTATGAGGCGTGATGGCACCATGTCTTGTCTCCAAGGCAGCCAATCTTCACCATGTGATGTGACATCATTGCTTTGTAAACAGAGACAGACAGACAACCCTTTCTAGGTACATTGATGAAACCTAATTCAACAAACACGGAGAATAAAACAAGCACTTTATTAAAAAAAATTAAATTCTAACAACACGTTACACATAAGGTTTAGTGTCAGATGGGAGATCATTGCGGCTGTGTCAGAATAGGAACGGTAGTTCATGTAAAAACCTGCTCTGTGGATGGTAACACAACTACAAAGTTTTTTCAAGTGTAAGGTAAAACGCTAATGTCGTTTTGGGCTTACTCACAATCATCATACCCTTCACAAGTACACGTGTACGGAGCCTGCAGTGTCTCCGACTTCAGTCACGTAAGGACACCCCATGTAATCTTTTTTTCTTTACATATTTTGACATGTGCATCAATATTTAATGTTCATTCATACAGTATAAAAAGATTTAAAAAAATACCTCACAGATATGCCACTTCCTTCTATGGCTCAATTACCTGGTTCTGCCCCTTTATAAGGCCTCATTCACACTGTATTTTGGCTACCATTTGGCATCAGTATTTGTAAGCCAAAACTGGGGACGGAACTTAAGCAGAGAAAAGTATAATGGAAAGATTTGCATGTCTTCCATGCTTTGGACCTAGTACTAGTTATGCCTTACAAATACTGATGCAAAATACTGACCAAAATATGCAAATGTAAATGAGGCTTTACGGTTTAGTAGTCTCTTATATGGGAGATTTTGTTTCCTACTCTTTCATGGGGAGCATGCAAAACTAGTTTTCACCCCCCCCCCCCCAGCATCTTGCTAACATTTAGAACTAGGCATTCACTTGGCCATTCAAGAATCCTCCATTTCTTTTTTTTTTGGCCAGTCCTTGGTGGGTTTACTTGTATTGCCATGATCCAATGCCTACTTTAAAGGGTAACTAAATGTTCAACAAACTTCTGACATGTCATAAGTTTTGATTGGGGGGTCCGAGCACTTAGACCCCCACCAATCGCTAAAATGAAGTGGCAGAAGCGCTCGTGTGAGCGCTCAGCCGCTGCATTTCTGTTCCTCTTTTTCCGGAAAACAATGTATCTGAGTACGGGCTCAATAGAAAGTCTATGAGCTCGTACTCCGATACATCAGCTTTCCGGAAAAAGCCAAACAGAAACGAAGCAGCTGAGCGATCACACGAGCACTTCTGCCGCTTCGTTTTAAAGATTGGTAGGGGTCTCCATGCTCGGACCCCCACCAATAAAAACTTATGACATGTCATTATGACATGTTATAGGATAAGTATCTGCATTTGACCGGATACGTGGTTCAACAGTGTTCACTAAGCTCGATCTGCGAGGCGCTTACAATCTCATCCGCATCAAGCCTGGCGATGAATGGAAGATGGCCTTTAACACCAGGAATGGCCATTACGAGTACTTAGTCATGCCCTTCGGCCTGAGTAATGCACCCGCAGTGTTCCAGAGTTTAATAAATAAGATTTTCTGTGACATGCTGTACCACTTCATTGTCCTTTATCTGGACGACATCTTGATCTTTTCCCGTTCACTTTCGGATCACCGCAACCACGTTTGCCATGTCCTAACCCAACTGAGAGACAATCCGCTTTATTGTAAACTGGAGAAGTGTCTCTTCGAGCAATCCTCTGTTCCATTTCTGGGATACATTTAGTCGGGCACCAGACTCAAGATGGATCCAGTCAAGGTAGAGGCTATTCAAGACTGGCCGCAACCCAGTAGGCTAAAGGCCGTTCAGAGGTTGGCCAACTATTACCGGCGATTTATTCAGGGATTCTCCTCCTTGATAGCCCCGATTGCAGCCCTCACCCTTAAGTCGGCCGATCCCAAACTGTGGACTCCAGAGGCCAATCAAGGATTAAATCAGTTGACAGCAGAGTTCCTCTCTGCTCCAATCCTCAACCAGCCTGATTCGTCTCTTCCCTTCTTCCTGGAAGTGGATGCCTCCTCCTTCGCTGTGGGAGGTGTTCTGTCCCAACGGCAGGTCTCGGAAAGAATGCACTCCTGTGGGTTCTTTTCCAGAAGTTTCTCTCCCACGGAGAAGAATTATGGGATCGGGAACAAAGAACTCCTAGCCATCAAGCTTGTTTTAGAGGAATGGAGGCACCTACTGGAAGGAGCCTCACATCCTGTTACGAATTATACCGATCATAAGCATCTCCTGTACCTACACTCTAATCGACATCTGAACCCTCGTCAAGCCAGATGGTCGTGGTTATTCTCACAGTTCAATCTACCCATCACTTATTGCGCAGGTTCCAAGAACGTCAATGGATGTACATTATGAGCCAGAGTTTATAGTTGACCCCAAAAGGATTGTCCTGGCAGCTACATCAGTGATGCTGCCAAATCCTCCTCCTGGTAAAGCCATGGTGCCTTCTAAGCCCAGACTTTTCTCTTGGGCCCGCAGTTCCCAATTCATGACGCCTAACTATAGGACAGCCCATATATGCCTCTCTCTGAGCACCAACAGGTGCCAGAGTATCAGGTCATTTCTACCTAGCTCCAGCATTGTACTATACCTGATCTAACTTCCTGTGTTACGACTCTGCTTGTATCTCTGACCTCTGCATCTGTGCCTGTGATCCTGACCACGCTATTATATCCTGATCATGAGCTGCATCTGTGGTAACATCTGCACGATTCAAGGCTACTTCTTTTAAGGCACCCAATTTGCAGATTCCCCGCAGAGAAGTCCAAACAGCCTTGCGTCGGTCCCTGATGAAAACCGGGGGGTCTGTTAGTATCGACGCCTCGGTGCTTTTAAGCGCCACTAAAAGCTGACAAAATGGAATCCCATCCTCCCAGCCAGGTTCGTGGCACTCTGCCAATGTAGAATTCATAGTGGATTCTAGGATGAGGAGCTGCCCAGGTCCTGATACGGTTTAGCAGTCCCAAACCATAACAAGTTGTATGTTATTTCGTTATTTTTCTGGTGAAATGCAGTCTATAATTTATGCCAAACATGTCTTCTGATACAGGGGACAAATACATTTTTGATTCTTCTTTCCATAGCAGACAGTTGCATGCTTTTTTCCAAGGGGTTCATGAGCAAACTTCACTCTTTCCCTGATGTTTTTTTCTGGATAGCTAAGGTTTTCTTTTGGCACACCCACATGTAGTTTTCTTTAAAGAAATTATGGGGTTCTCAGTAACTTATTTCAGCATCTTGTGTTCTGCTCTCAGGCTGATCTTACGGAGACAGACTGGCCTGGACCAATTGGCAGTTGTCTGAAATCTCCACATGTAGATGGTTTTCTGGACAGTGGAATGATTGACATCTAATATTTTGGCCATCTTCCCGTTCCTGAATTATAGACATCCATAACCTTTCTGAAGGCCTCAGAGCATTCTGGCATGGTGATACCACACATTTCAATAACAAAGGGCAAACCAAATGTCAAAGGTTTAAATGAGACACATTCCTCCTAGATCCTCTCTAAGGCTGTAATCACACTTGCAGCTTTTTTAGCCAAATCCAAGAGTGTATTAAAAAGACATGTAAAATATAAATGAAGGAATGAGTCAAACTCCAGGTCACAAATAGCAGTGTTTCAGAAATGTCTGCTGCTGTCCCATTTATTTGAATGGGGCTTTCTAGTATCCATGTGCATGCTGCAGAAACAACCCTGTATGGAATGGTTTTCAGTTTCACAAATTTCTGCTACAAATCTTTCCCAGAAGTGAATCTTACCTGAGGGTAAGAACAAATGAAATCGCCAGCCGCAACATTACTTACATAAGTGACGAATGTGTACACGATGTAGCAGGTAAATACTGTGGTATTACCAGAAAAATCATGTATCCATTCGCCACCGCATATGTGCGTGATTTCGTGCTCCACACCTGATTCTAATTGTAGGTGTTTAAGGTAGTGATAATACACTTCTGATATTTACAAAAAAAATAAAAAATCTTTTGCATTTTTTTTTTCTAACTGCAAAGTTAATTTGTTAGTGTTTTTTTGTTCAATTCCATCACCTATATCTTGTTATACTGTTTTAATGAAAGTCAAATATAAAAATGTCCATTTATTTTAAAAACAAAAACTCACATTGTCCTTACTGTCACTCTGGATTCTCCTGAACATCAAAACGACTTTTCCACTGTGTGACTTCTCTGATGAGCCCCAAGTTTGCCTATACTATTAAAACATTTCCCACATTCTGAACATGAACATGGCTTTTCCCCATGTGACTTCTCTCATGTTTAACAAGACGTGATTCATCTATAAAACATTTCCTGCATTCTGAACATGAATACGGTTTCTCTCCTGTGTGAATTCTCTCATGAATAACAAGACTTGATTTATCTGTATAACATTTCCCACATTCTGAACATGAATAAGGCTTCTCTCCTGTGTGAGTTCTCTGATGATCCCTAAGTTTGTCTTTAGTAGCAAAACATTTTCCACATTCTGAACATGAATGTGGCTTCTCTCCTGTGTGAATTCTTCCATGTCTAACAAGACTTGAACTATCTTTAAAACATTTCCCACATTCTGAACATGAATATGGCTTCTCTCCTGTGTGAATTCTCACATGTTTAGCAAGACTTGATTTTTGTGTAAAACATTTCCCACATTCTGAACATGAGTATGGCTTCTCCCCTGTGTGAATTCTCTCATGTCTAACAAGATCTGATATTTGTGAAAAACATTTCTCACATAGTGAACATGTAAAACAAGATGTGATTTATCTGTAAAAATTTTCCCACATTCTGAGCATGAATACAGCTTACCTCCCGCGTTAATTCTTCTGTTTGTAAAATGACGAGAACATTTTGTGAACGGTTTACAACATTGAAACCTTTTACCCACTCTTTGACCTGTACTTGTTGCAACTATCTGTGGTTGGTCAGGAGAAGATTCCTCATGATTAGTGGAATTATGTAACAGATCTGTACTTTGAAGTCCTGGCTGTACATTAAGGGTAATGAGGTTTTCTCCTGAAGACTGCTGCATGATCTCTTCATCTTCTACTTTATAATTAATCGATAACATGAAGTTTCCCTCAGAATTCGTACTGGGAATTTCTGTAAGGATTAAAAATGTATTGTGTGATTTTGTTACAAAACACAAAAGTTGACACAAAGTTGACACATGTATGACGTTCATATTAGGCTGGAAACACACATGCATTCTTTTGAGCCAAAGCCAGAAGTGGATCAAGCAGGAGGGAGAAGTTTAAGCAAAGACCTTTGAATCAATACCTGGCTTCAGTTAAAAAAACCTGCCTCAAAAGCTATATGTGTTGTGATGATGCATTTTGTGTGGTTTATTGTGAGCCCTCAGGGATGCATTTTGTAATCAGGTACCACAGGTCGCGCAGCCATAAGACATAAAGTGTCCTCATTGTCCAGTCCCCACAGGGGATCATCAGGAGGCACCACCATCACTCAGCTAGTGTGCAGAGCAGCAAACCAAGCAGATCCAATTACCTCCCCCACCTGTGTTCTCATCCTTGCTGTGGCAGACAATAGTTGGACAATACACATAATACGGTAGTACAAAAGACCACAACTCACATACAGACAGTAGAAATACAAACTAAAGTCATTATAACAAATGATGGTGACTAGAAACTGCCAAGATGTTCCTCCCCCTGAGGGGTATATAAGGGCTTGACGTGGGGAAGAGAGGGATCTCCTGGATGTAGACTTTAATGAGAGCTGAAGCTGATGCCAGCGCTCTGAGGAGTTTCCTGTATTTACCTGATTTTGTGGACTGTGTGCTGTCCCTGCGTGAAGGGCGACCTGGTCTGTCAGCATTGGATACAATAAATCCTGTTGGAGTTGCCCTGTCTTCACTGGCTCTGTTGATCGTATATTAACCTAACGAACCCCATGACAACTGGTGTCAGAAGCGGGATCAACAGAGCGCAGCCCCATGGAGAACCACCCAGCGAATGAGTTCCGTAACTGGACCGTCCTTAGTCTCCAAGAACGAGCCCGAGAACTTGGACTGAACTACCAGTGACTATCTAAAAAGCCATTAATTGATCTACTGGTGAGTGCTAGCCAGATCACCTCCTCCCAGGTGGCTAATGGACATGCTCCAGAGACAGGGGCTCTTACCACTAAGAGCCAATGGTTGGTGTGGTAAGAGGAGGAAATGGCAGATCTGGGACCAGTCGTTACTCCGGAGTAATAGTTGGAAGCTGCTCGCATGGCAAAAAACAGAGACAAGCTGCAATGGAGGCTGAAAGAGGCTAGAATATTACCTGGGGTGAGAACCAGAGAATCCAGGAACCTTTACGGGTCACCCAGAAGTACTTCAAGACATTTTATGAGGTAACTGGGGATGTGGAAGGGTTTTTCTAGGACTTTGAACATCAGAGCGCCCTGCTGGATGTACCCACCTCTGATTGGATGCGTTTTTTAGTGGGGCTCCTTGAAGGTGGAGCCGCAGAAGCATACCGGACCCTAGACGCACAGTGGAACCGGGACTAAAACATTGTGAAACAAACTATTTTGTATTACTATGTAGTCATGCCAGACTCACATCGGGCCCAATTCTGAGACCTTCCCTGTACTACTGGAGGATCTTTTAGGATGTATGCCCATAAAATGTCCCAGGCGTGTCGGAGATGGCTGGAAGTGGATTCACTGTGGAAGATATTCTGCATGGGTTCCAGTTTTAAGCCAAGTGCCCCCAGGAAATACGGAAATGGTTCCGGGAATGGGAGCCATCAACATTGAATAGAGCTGCAGCCCTGGCTGATGAGGCACTAACCATCAAACCTCAGTGGAGGAGTCTGCTGGACAATAAACCTCAGCCGAACCCAGCCCCCCGGGCACCTCCTGTCATATATGCCCCTCAACCCATCCGCAGGCCGATGACAACCAGGCCAAACAATCCGGGGACCCCACAATTCTGACCACGATATGGAAGGTTCTCAGAAAGTAAATGTTATAGGTGGGGTCAGCCGGGCCCTTTACAGTCCAGGTGCCCCTCAAGAAATCGAAGGGAGCTCCGATCTTTTCCCCCTCGCCCTCGGCATCTTGTGCACTCCATCCTGCCTGAGGAAGAGTTACCACCACCCCCACCAGAGTGGACTGCTGAACCCTGCACCATGGAGACACCCTCTGGCATGTATAGCATTCAACCCCTTACGCAAAGTTACCCAGAGCAAAGGCAGCGCCATCTGCAGGATGACACTGGGGCATTCCTGACCATTGCTGACCCCCGTGTTGTTCGGCCAGAGGCAATCGATCAAGGCCCAGGAATACCCATCGAACTTGTAGGGTGTACTCGCAAATATATCCAGAAGGCTGCTGTACATTTGAATTATGGTTACGGGGAAAGACTCTGGATTGGTGTTATGGGGGGACTCCTTGTGGATGTTCTCCTTGGGAATGACATTGGGGAATTACAGTGCCATTTTGTGGGAGCCGTCACCCGACACCAAGCTGCCCAAGCACAGAGAGTTTCGGAATTGACTGTGGAGCAGCCTCCAGGACCCCCAACCGAACTGGTAAGAGCTGCATCAACTGATTCTACATTGGGGGACTTTTGGGACCGAGAAGAGTTTAGGCAAGAAATAGAAGATGATCCGACCTTGGCAGCTATTAAACTAAGGGCAGAAACTGGGCAGGAGGGAAAGAATGGGGATAGGATCACCAGAGATAAGGGATTGTATTATCGTTTAGTAGAGGCCCGGGGTGGGATTATCCCTGAAGTGACTACCAAGCAACTCATTGTCCCTCAAAAGTATAGGCTGCAACTACTCCAACTGGCTCATGACATCCCCTTATTTAGACATAAAGGTAGGAAACGGACAGAGAAAAGACTCACCCACAACTTTTACTGGCCTGGCATTTCGCAATCGATAGTTCAATACTGCCGTACCTGTGATTTGTGCCAATGGATGCGACATCCAGGCGCCCGTCACAAGGTACCCATGCAACCCCTGCCAATCATTGAGGAGCCATTTCAGCTTTTAGCTGTAGATATAATAGGAACTCTAGTGCACCCCAGCAGAACAGGGAAACAGTATATCCTGACGGTGATGGATTATGCCACCGGTATCCTGAGGCCGTGGCTCTGTCCAGCATTACAGCCATAAAGGTAGCAGAGGCTCTTGTTACCGTCTTCACCCGAGTAGGATTTCCCAGTGAAATACTATCAGATCAAGGGATCCAGTTCACGTCAGACTTGGTCCAGTTCCTGCGGCGTCCGAGCCATTCGCACCACCCCATACCACCCCGAACCAATGGACTGTGTGACCATTTTAATGGAACCCTAAAAATTTGCTACGTGCCTTTGCAGACACTGAACGGGACTGGGAGCAATACCTGCCACATCTCCTGTTTGCCTACCCAAGAGTCAACCGGATTTTCCCCTTTCGAACTGCTCTATGGTCGAAGGGTCCGTGGGGTCCTCACCCTTCTAAAGGAATACTGGGAGGGAGATATCACCGACACTGGAGTACCTGTCATTCCTTATGTTCTGGAATTTCGAGAACGCCTTACCCGACTAGTGACCTTGGCTAAAGAACGCCTGCAAGGGGCCCAGTATAGCCAGAAGACCTGGTATGATCGGAAAGCAAGGACCCGTGAATTTATTGAAGGGCAACAAGTGCTCATGATTATCGCTGCCCCTGCCAACAAGCTTCAAGCAACATGGGATGGCCCTTACCGAGTTATCCGAAAATGTAATGACACTAATTACGTCATTGCCATGAACCCTAGTGGCCGGCGACAAGAGACTGTCCACATCAACATGCTGAAAGATTACCACGACCGGTCCCTACCTGTTTTGGCCATTTGCTATCCCCCTAGTGATAAGGAAGGAGACAACTCCCTCCCGGACTTTCTACATCTGGCTCGAGCTGGGGGTACTCTGGACCAAGTGCCCCTGGGACCCCATCTGTTGAATATCCAAAAGGGTGATATTCTCGGCTTGCTGGGACCGAGGGCTTCCGTGTTTTCCTCAGCGCCGGACGGACAACACTCACTAACCACCACGTGGAAACTCCAGGACAACGCCCGATCCAGCAGGCCCGCTACCGAGTTCCTGAGGCCGTTCGGGACATGATCAAGAATGAACTGGCGGACATGAAACAACTTGGGATTATTAGGCCATCTTAGAGCCCCTGGGCCTCCCCTCTGATACTGGTTCCCAAAAAGGATGGCACAACGCGATTCTGCGTAGATTACCGGAGCCTAAATGATGCCACCAAATGTGACGAGTACCCTATGCCCCAGATTGATGATCTGTTGGATCGGCTGGCCAGTGTTTAATTTGTAACTACATAAGACTTGAGCAAGGGGTACTGGCAGATACCCCTAAAAGAGGACACCCGGAAGCGATCTGCATTTATTACCCCCTTTGGACTCTTGAGTTCCTGGGAATGCCCTTTGGGATGAAAAATGCCCCAGCAACCTTCCAAAGATCGGTAGACCGGCTGTTAGAACAATGTCAGGACTTTGCCTGTGCATACTTGGATGATATTGCCATTTTCAGCACATCATGGGAGGAACATCTTAAACACTTAGGCATAGTGTTAGACCATGTTCTTGCAGCAGGACTGACAATTCGCCCTGATAAATGCCAGTTGGGTATGGCTGAGGTGCAATATCTGGGGCACAGAGTAGGAGGGGGAACCTAAGACCTGAGCCTGCCAAGGTGGAAGCCATTAGCAACTGGCCTACCTCTAAAAATAAGAAACAAGTACTGGCCTTTTTGAGGACCGCCAGTTACTACCGAAAATGAGTTTCCGATTTCAGTTCCCTGGCAATGCCCCTAAATGACCTGACCCGCAAAAACATGCCTAGTATGGTGAAGTGGACACCTGCCTGTGAGGAAGCCTTTATAGCATTAAAGACGGCTCTCACCACTGCCCCTGTCTTGGCCGCACCAGACTACAAGCACAGGTTCCTTGTGCAGACAGATGCATCCACCTACGGTATTGGAGCAGTTCTTAGCCAGATAAACGCGGCTGGGCTTGAACATCCAGTTGCTTTCATCAGTCGTAAACTACTAGATCGGGAAGTTGCCTGTGCCACTATTGAAAGACAGTGCCCTGCCATCGTATGGGCTCTCAAAATTACAGCCATACCTTTATGACAGAGACTTTACAATTGTAACGGATCACAATCCCCTCACATGGCTGAACCGAGGGTCAGGGGACAATGGACGATTACTGCGGTGGAGCCTGTCCTTACAACCTTACAGCTTCTCCATCCAATACAAACGGGGAAGCCAACACCAAAATGCTGATGGACTGTCCCTACAAGAAGAGCCATAGACCGCCCCCCCCCCCCCCCCGTGCTGATCGAGGAACCCGGCAACTGTTGGGAATTATTTTGCGGTCGTACAATGAACTATCAAAAGTAGATCAGTGTGCACTACGAAAAAAACACCCCGATCACCTAATTATATATATACATACGTATATATATATATATATATATATATATATACATATATATATACAAACGAGGAAATAGACGCAGCACTCCAAAAGTAGTTGCAAAGATAGTGGTTTATTCACCCATGTACAGAAATAGCTACGTTTCAGTCCTCTCAGCAGGACCTTTGTCAAGCTTGACAAAGGTCCTGCTGAGAGGACTGAAACGTAGCTATTTCTGTACATGGGTGAATAAACCACTATATTTGCAACTACTTTTGGAGTGCTGCGTCTATTTCCTCGTTTGTGTATCCAATTCAGGACCGTGTGGATGACAGTCAAGAAGTGCAACTTTTTTCTACCTAATATATATATATATATATATATATATATATATATATATACATATATATTATATAATAGATTAAGGTTAGGATTTGGGGCTGTAATAGCAGTACTAGCTGTAAGGCTAGATCAGGGCTTTATTAGGGTTAGGGCTTTATTTTATTTTTACGTCTGTTATAAAAAACAAAAACGAAACAAGCAAAACAAAAAAAAAGAAAAAAAAAAGTTTTAAGCTGGGTACCCACAGGGGCGGATACGCTACGTAAAAATCACGCAGCGTGTCCAACCTAGAACCCGCAGTATATTTAGTCCCAAAATCGCACTACATTGTGGTGCAGTTTTTCTAACGGAATATTCGCTGCGGAAAAAAGCCGTTCATACTTACACCCTCCCTCCTCTGATGTCCGCTCCAGCCTCCCTGGATGACATTGCAAGAACTGTGATGCTGCAGCCTGTGATTGGCTGCAGGGGTCATATGGGACGCAACGTCATCCCAGGAGGAAGGAGGGCATTTTGGGTAAGTATGTTTTTTTTTTCCGGAAGTGCGATCTTTACGATTACGCCGCAAAACTTGGCTTTCTGTTGCGGGTTTTGAATCCTCATTGAATTGAATGTGAATACTCGCAATGGAAAATCAACAATAACTCAGAATAATTTGACATGCTGCGGAATTAAATTCTGCACCGCAGGTAAATTTATTGACGTTTACACTGCAGGTTTTTTTCCGCAGCGTGGGCATGAGATTTGGTAAATCTCACCTACTTTGCTGCTACTGAAAATGCTGCGGAATTTCCGCTACGTGTAGGAACTCGGCCTTAGTGTTATTCTTAGGCTTACTTTAGGTTATATTAGGACGTATAGAGCTTGTGTATGTACCCACACATAATGTCTCAGAGAATGTACCGTGCGGAGCAAGCCTCACTATGCTTCGACAGTTCTGAGAGACCGACACCGCTTCAGAAGCGGAACCTTTTTCCGACAGTGGCGATTCCAATTCTACCACTGGACCCCATAGCCCTATGGTGGTAGATACAGCCGTCGCTGTCGAGGTGTCAAGTGCAGGGCTGAGTGTTGCAGTCCCTCCTGCAATGTGGGATCCCGCACTATAGTTTTCTCCCCAAGTACCCCAAATGGAAGCGACTCCAGGAATTAATGTCGATGTTGCAAATATTACAGCCTATGATTTTTTTTATTTATACGTATGTGATACAGTCCTACAATTAATTGTCCAGCAGACTAATCTTTATGCTATTTAATTTGTTCTGCAAAAGTCTGCATCTATTTACTTAAGAATGTGGAATGGCACAAGTGTCCCAGAAATTAAAATATTTTTAGGCATTACTCTCAATTTGGGTTTGGTTAAAAAAACAAAAACATCTGTCCGGTCCTACTGGACTTCTAGTGCTGTCCACGCTATCCCTGTATTTGTAGCAGTGATGTCCAGAAACCGCTATGAAGCCCTAATGCGGTTCATGTATTTTACCAATAATTCCCAAGTCCCCCCAAGAAGTGACCCAGGCTGTGATTGGCTTAATAAATTAATGCCATTAATCGCCCTTCTAAGGGATTTATCTGTAGATGAATCACTTATGAGCTTTAAAGGCCGTATTTCTTTTTGTCAATTCATCCCCTCCAAACGAGCCAGATATGGGGTAAAAATGAAACAAATTTATTGGGGGTGTAGATCTTTCAGACCAGGTGCTTCAACCTTACCCGGTGAAGAAAAAATATGCCTAGTACAAAAAGGTGCCAATCTCCTTAATTCAGATTACTACGTATAACAGTTTTGTTCTTTTTAAAAAGGCCTAAGTAACGCTCACTTTTTTTCAGTACCAGGAGCAGGAGTTTTGATTCCACTATACCTGCGAGTCTGAATATGTGCGCAGACTTTCAGAGCGCCACTTTTTACACCCCGTCCCTTTCACCGAGACCCAAAAATATCTCCAAAAAAGGTGCCGGGTATGTAGTAAGCAGGGAAGGAGTAGGGATACCCGCTTTTACTCCCCATGTGTCTATCAAAACCAGGCCTTTGAAACTACCCCTCTTTCAAAACCTATCACACATATTACAATTACTAATATTAACACAAAAAAAAAAAAGGGGGTGTGGGTCTTTTTAGGGAGTCGATTTATTTATATTTTCTTTTTAGTTTGTGGGATTTCCAAGTAGGGAGGATTTCTTTTGGGAAAGGTCATAGAGCATATTTTTTCAGACCTTGAAACAAATTTTACTCTTTATGATTTTATTTATTTGTGGGTGATCAAGTCCTGGAATTACATTTTCCAGTACAAAATCCCACTGCTATCAATGGACCCCCAATGTCCCTGAACTAAATTTTTTGGGGGGAATTACATTATTAACCCCTTAAGGACGCATTTTTGAAATCTGACATATTTCACTTTATGTGGTAATAACGTCGGAATGCTTAAACCTATCCAAGCGATTCTGAGATTGTTTTCTCGTGACACATTGGGCTTTATGTTAGTGGCAAAATTTGGACGATATATTCAGTGTTTATTGGTGAAAAATTGCAAAATTTAGAGAAAATTTATAAAAAATAGCATTTTTCAAAATATAAATGCATCTGCTTGTAAAACAGACAGTTATACCACCCAAAATAGTTACTAGTTCACATTTCCCATATGTCTACTTTAGATTGGCATAGTTTTTTGA
This sequence comes from Rhinoderma darwinii, assembly GCF_050947455.1. Classification (NCBI taxonomy): domain Eukaryota; kingdom Metazoa; phylum Chordata; class Amphibia; order Anura; family Rhinodermatidae; genus Rhinoderma; species Rhinoderma darwinii. Next base: position 308,193 of record NW_027461664.1, read on the forward strand.
ACATTCTTTTATTTTTCTTGGACGTTACAAGGCTTAGAACATAAACAGCAATTTCTCATATTTTTAAGAAAATTTCAAAAGCCCTTTTTTAAGGTACCTGTTCAGTTCCGAAGTGGCTTTGAGAGGCCTATGTATTAGAAACCCCCATAAAACACCCCATTTTGAAAACTAGACTCATCAAAGTATTCAAAACAGCATTTAGAAAGTTTATTTAACCCTTCAGGCATTTCACAGAAATTCAAGAAAAGTAGAGGTGAAATTTGCAAATTAAATTTTTCTTGCTGAATTTCAATTGTATAAAAAAAAATTCTGTAATACAGAAGGTTTTACCAGAAAAACAATACTAAATATGTTTTTGCCAGATTCTGCAGTTTTTAGAAATGTCCCACATGTGTCTCTAGTGCGCTCGTGGACTGAAACACAAGCCCCAGAAGCAAAGAAGCGCCTAGTGCATTTTGAGGCCTCTTTTTTATTAGAATATATTTTAGGCAGCATGCCAGGTTTGAAGAGGTGTTGAGGTGCCAAAACAGTAGGAATCCCCAAAAAGTGACCCCATTTCGGAAACTAAACCCCTCAAGGAATTCATTTATGGTTGTTGTTACCATTTTGACCCCACAGTTTTTACACAGCACGTATTTGAATTGGGCTATGAAATTAAAAAAATGTAATTTTTTCCAATAAGATGTCATTTTTTATCAAAATTTCTTATTTTCACAGGGAACAAAATACCCCATTTTGTTGCCCAATTTGTCCTGAGTGCAGCAATACCCCATTTGTGGTGATAAACTGCCGTTTGGGCCCATGGGTGGCCTTAGAAGGGAAGGAGCGCTGTGTGTTCTTTGGAGTGCAGATTTTGTTGGATTGGTTTTCGGGTGCCATGTCGCTTTTGCAGAGCCCCAGAGGTATCAAAGCAATGAAAACCCACCAGAAGTGACCCCATTTTGGAAACTACACCCCTCAAGGAATTAATTGATGGGTATTGTGACCATTAAGACCCCATAGTTTCTTCACAGAACTTATTTGAATTGGGCTGGGAATTTAAAAAAAATATATATTTTCCAATAATATGTAGTTTTAGCTAAAAATTTCTTATTTTCACAAGAAATAAAACACTCCATTTTGTTGCCCAATTTGTCCTGAGTGCAGCAATACCCCATTTGTGGTGCTAAACTGCCGTTTGGGCCCATAGGGGGGCTTAGAAGGAAAGGAGCACTATTTGTTCTTTGGAGTCCAGATTTTGCTGGATTGGTTTTCGGGTGCCATGTCGCATTTGCAGAGCCCCAGAGATATCAAAGCAATGAAAACCCACCAGAAGTGACCCCATTTCGGAAACTACACCCCTCAAGGAATTAATTTATGGTTGTTGTTACCATTTTGACCCCACAGTTTTTACACAGCACGTATTTGAATTGGGCTGTGAAATGAAAAAAAAATAAATTTTTTCCAATAAGATGTCATTTTTCATCAACATTTCTTATTTTCACAAGGAACAAAATACCCCATTTTGTTGCCCAATTTGTCCTGAGTGCAGCAATAACCCATTTGTGGTGATAAACTGCCGTTTGGGCCCATGGGTGGCCTCAGAAGGGAAGGAGCGCTGTGTGTTCTTTGGAGTGCAGATTTTGCTGGATTGGTTTTCGGGTGCAATGTCGCATTTGCAGAGCCCCAGAGGTATCAAAGCAATGGAAACCCACCAGAAGTGACCCCATTTTGGAAACTACACCCCTCAAGGAATTAATTGATGGGTAATGTGACCATTTAGACCCCATAGTTTCTTCACAGAACTTATTTGAATTGGGCTGGGAATTTAAAAAAAATATATATTTTCCAATAATATGTAGTTTTAGCTAAAAATTTCTTATTTTCACAAGAAATAAAACACTCCATTTTGTTGCCCAATTTGTCCTGAGTGCAGCAATACCCCATTTGTGGTGCTAAACTGCCGTTTGGGCCCATAGGGGGGCTTAGAAGGAAAGGAGCACTATTTGTTCTTTGGAGTCCAGATTTTGCTGGATTGGTTTTCGGGTGCCATGTCGCATTTGCAGAGCCCCAGAGGTATCAAAGCAATGGAAACCCACCAGAAGTGACCCCATTTTGGAAACTACCCCCTCAAGGAATTCATTTATTGGGGTTGTGACCATTTTGACCCCATAGTTTTTTCACATAACTTATTTGAATTGGGCTGGGAATTCAAACAAAATTTATTTTTTCCAATAATATGTAGTTTTGGCTGAAAATTTCTTATTTTCACAAGAAATAAAATACCCCATTTTGTTGCCCAATTTGTCCTGAGTGCGGCAATGCCCAATTTGTGGTGATAAACTGACGTTTGGGACCATGGGAGGGCTCAGAAGGAAAGGACCACCATTTGGCCTACTGGGGATTTTCTGGTGCGAAGTCATGTATGCAGAAGCCCCTGAGGTAACAGTACAGTTGAAACCTCCAAGAAGTGACCCCATTTTAAAAACTACACCCCTTAAGGCATTCATTTAGAGGTGTAGTGAGCATTTTGACCGGAGACATACACCCTATAAACTGTAATGTGTGTTCCCACGGGTATGGCAATACCCTACATGTGGCTGTTATCAGCTGCCTGGGCATGCAGCAGGGCTCAGAGGGGAAAGGGGGGATAAGCTGTGCGGAGTGCATCAGGGTAAGTAAAACTGGGGTAGATTAAAAATCAAGGGATGTGTAATGACAAGGTAGGGAGACAGACAGGTGAGCCCTAATCTACCCGCCACTCAGTCCCTGCCTACTTGCAACGACCCGTCCTAAGCGACAGGGTACAACTGGGCGACGGTCCCTACGCTCAGTAAGTGCAAGACAGACAAAACAGACAGGGGTACACAGAAGATAGGGAAACGGGGCAGCTGCCCACGGAGACACCGTGAGCAACAAGAGTGGTGAACGAGGAGTGAGCAAGGTACAAAACGCTGAGCAGGAGAGTTGTCAGAAAGCCAAGGTCAATAACAAGCAGAGGATCAGTAGTACAAGCAGCAGCAGCAGCAAGCCAGGAAACAAGCATAGAAGAATCACAGGCAAAGGAGGAACAGGAAAGGCAGCTATAAATAGACAGTGGGCGGGAACTAGCTCCGTCTGGCCAGGCTGTGATAGGCTCTCCCACTCCTAAGCCTGACATCCTGAGTGGTGGAAGATGGAGTCAGTCTCACAGACATAGGAGCAGGTGCAGACTGATTGCCCACGGGCGTCGACACAGAACCTGTGTCTGGCAAATCCTTTACAGGATGTATGATAAATTTTGAAGCACTCTTTCATATGGAGCCTTAGTTTTTCGGGACACGTGTCACATTGATATATTGTGTCCTTCCTTATCCCCCTCTTATAGCAGACTTTGTACCTATTTTCACTTTTTCCTTTCTTGCCAGTTTGGGGAACTTCTCCTGGAAAGTGTTGCCCTGGTATGATGCGTGTGGCCATGCTTCCAGAAGTACTGGGTGCCCCCCCCCTTCTTGGTCCCTAAAAATTAGTTTCTTGATAACCACCTCTTGAAATTTTAGGAAAGTTCCCCTCTGGCCTGTACATCGACGTAACACGTACACATTGTACAATGCCATCTGTATGATGTGCACGGCCAGCTTCTTATACCACACCGCATGGCGCTGTAGGGCTTCAGGGCTTGATCTAACAAGTCCACCCCTCCCATGTACCTACTGTAGTCCAGGATGCAGTCTGGTTTAGGGGTCTTTGTACTGGTACCTCGTACAGGTACATGGGTACTGGTGTGACATCTCTCTTGTCCTTGTACTTGACACACAATATGTTGCTGCTAGATTGTGCCCTGCTCTCACCCCCTCTGAGTGTTTGCCCAAGCAGAGTCTTAGGGAGGCCTCTCAGATTTCTTCTAGCGGTGCCGCATGACTTCTGGAAGCGAGGCAGTTGAAGAGAGGGACGCTGGTATAAAAATTATCCAGGTAGAGGTGGTAACCCTGGTCTAGCAGTGGGTGCACCAAATCCCACACAATTTTTGCATTAACTCCCAGTAAGGGGGGGGAGGGCATTCTGGGGGCTGAATACTGGTGTCCTTCCCTTCATATATCCTAAATTTGTAGGTATACCCTGATGCACTCTCGCACCGCTTATACATCTTCACGCCATACCTTGCCCTCTTACTCGGCAGGTACTCGCGGAATTGAAGCCTCCCTTTAAAATGTACCAAGGACTCCTCAATAGAAATAAACGTCTCGGGGGTGTATGCTTGGGAAAACCGGACACTGACACGGTCTAATAGGGGTCTCCGTTTATACAAACGGGCAAAACTGGGTTCGTCTTGGAGTAGGCCATGCTCATCAGGAGAAGCAAATTATTGCCTTATTTTTTTTTTTTTTTTAGGTTCCACTTCATTTCTGAAGTTGCTTTGAGGGGCCCATATATTAGACACCCCTATGAAACACCCCATTTTAGAAACTAGACCCCTCAAAGTATTCACAACAGCATTTAGAAAGTTTATGAACCCTTTAGGTGTTTCACAGGAATTTAGAGCAAAGTAGAGGTGAAATTTACATATTTATTTTTGTCAGAAAATCCTTTTTATGCAATTTTTTTTCTATAACACAAAAGGTTTTACCAGAGAAACGCAACTCAAAATGTATTGCCCAGATTCTGCAGTTTTGAGAAATATCCCACATGTGGCTCTAGTGCGGTAATGGACTGAAGCACTGGCCTCAGAAGCAAAGGAAGACCTAGTGGATTTTGAGGCCTCCTTTTTATTAGGCACCATGTCCGGTTTGAAGAGGTCTTGTGGTGCCAAAACAGTGGAAACCCCCCAAAAGTGACCCCATTTTGGAAACTAGACCCCTTGAGGAATTCATTGCAGTTTTCATGGGGTGCATGCGGCTGTTTGATCAGTTTTTATTCTATTTTTTTTACAGCGTTCACCGTGCGCTATAAATGACACATTGACTTTATTCTGCGGGGCGATACGATTACGGTGACACCAGATGTTTATAGGTTTTTTATGTATTATGGCGTTTGCACAATAAAATACGTTTTGGAAAAAACCATTCCCTTTTTGTGTTACCTTATTCTAAGAGCCAGAACTTTTTTATTTTTCCATCAAGAAAGCCGTGCGAGGACTTATTTTTTGCGTAACGAACTGTAGTTTCGATCAGGAGCATTTTTAGGTACATGCGACTTTTTGATCTCTTTTTATTCCATTTTTTGGGATGTGAAGTGACCAAACAATTGTGATTGTGGTACGGTCTATTATTATTTTCTTTTACGGCGTTCACCGCGCGGGATAAATAACTAAATAATTTTGTAGTTCAGGCCGTTACGGACGCGGCGATACCAATTATGTATAGTTTATTTGTTTGTTTATATATTTTTATTAATAATAAAGGACTGATAAGGGAAAAAGGGGGGATTTTTACTTTTAATACTTTTAAAACTTTTATTTTCTTATTTTTACACATCTTTTTTTTACTTTATTACTTTGTCCCACTAGGGGACTTGAGGGCAGGAGGCCCTGATCGCTATTCTAATACACTGCACTACATGCGTAGTGCAGTGTATTGGAGTGGTCAGCTACTCACTGACAGCAAGAATAGTGGGTCCTGACTTCGTCAGGACCCACTAGGCTTCCGTCGATGGCATAGCCGGACGCCATTATACGTGCCCTATCTCCTATATAAGTAAAGAGGCTCTGTCACCACATTATAAGTGTCCTATCTCCTATATAAGTAAAGAGGCTCTGTCACCACATTATAAGTGTCCTATCTCCTATATAAGTAAAGAGGCTGTCACCACATTATAAGTGCCCTATCTCCTATATAAGTAATGAGACTCTGTCACCACATTATAAGTGTCCTATCTCCTATATAAGTAAAGAGGCTCTGTCTCCACATTATAAGTGTCCTATCTCCTATATAAGTAAAGAGGCTGTCACCACATTATAAGTGCCCTATCTCCTATATAAGTAAAGAGACTCTGTCACCACATTATAAGTGTCCTATCTCCTATATAAGTAAAGCGGCTGTCACCACATTATAAGTGTCCTATCTCCTATATAAGTAAAGCGGCTGTCACCACATTATAAGTGTCCTATCTCCTATATAAGTAAAGAGACTCTGTCACCACATTATAAGTGCCCTATCTCCTATATAAGTAAAGAGACTCTGTCACCACATTATAAGTGTCCTATCTCCTATATAAGTAAAGAGACTCTGTCACCACATTATAAGTGTCCTATCTCCTATATAAGTAAAGAGGCTCTGTCTCCACATTATAAGTGTCCTATCTCCTATATAAGTAAAGAGACTCTGTCACCACATTATAAGTGCCCTATCTCCCATATAAGTAAAGAGGCTGTCACCACATTATAAGTGTCCTATCTCCTATATAAGTAAAGAGACTCTGTCACCACATTATAAGTGCCCTATCTCCTATATAAGTAAAGAGACTCTGTCACCACATTATAAGTGTCCTATCTCCTATATAAGTAAAGAGACTGTCACCACATTATAAGTGCCCTATCTCCTATATAGGTAAAGAGACTCTGTCACCACATTATAAGTGCCCTATCTCCTATATAAGTAAAGAGGCTCTGTCACCACATTATAAGTGTCCTATCTCCTATATAAGTAAAGAGACTCTGTCACCACATTATAAGTGCCCTATCTCCTATATAAGTAATGAGACTCTGTCACCACATTATAAGTGTCCTATCTCCTATATAAGTAAAGAGGCTCTGTCACCACATTATAAGTGTCCTATCTCCTATATAAGTAAAGAGACTCTGTCACCACATTATAAGTGTCCTATCTCCTATATAAGTAAAGAGACTCTGTCACCACATTATAAGTGTCCTATCTCCTATATAAGTAAAGAGGCTCTGTCACCACATTATAAGTGTCCTATCTCCTATATAAGTAAAGAGACTCTGTCACCACATTATAAGTGTCCTATCTCCCATATAAGTAAAGAGGCTCTGTCACCACATTATAAGTGCCCTATCTCCTATATAAGTAAAGAGGCTCTGTCACCACATTATAAGTGTCCTATCTCCTATATAAGTAAAGAGGCTCTGTCACCACATTATAAGTGCCCTATCTCCCATATAAGTAAAGAGGCTCTGTCACCACATTATAAGTGCCCTATCTCCTATATAAGTAAAGAGGCTCTGTCTCCACATTATAAGTGTCCTATCTCCTATATAAGTAAAGAGGCTCTGTCTCCACATTATAAGTGTCCTATCTCCTATATAAGTAAAGAGGCTCTGTCACCACATTATAAGTGCCCTATCTCCTATATAAGTAAAGAGGCTCTGTCACCTCATTATAAGTGTCCAATCTCCTATATAAGTAAAGAGGCTCTGTCACCTCATTATAAGTGCCCTATCTCCTATATAAGTAAAGAGGCTCTGTCACCACATTATAAGTGTCCTATCTCCTATATAAGTAAAGAGGCTCTGTCTCCACATTATAAGTGTCCTATCTCCTATATAAGTAAAGAGGCTCTGTCACCACATTATAAGTGTCCTATCTCCTATATAAGTAAAGAGGCTCTGTCACCACATTATAAGTGTCCTATCTCCTATATAAGTAAAGAGGCTGTCACCACATTATAAGTGCCCTATCTCCTATATAAGTAAAGAGGCTCTGTCACCACATTATAAGTGCCCTATCTCCTATATAAGTAAAGAGGCTCTGTCACCACATTATAAGTGTCCTATCTCCTATATAAGTAAAGAGGCTCTGTCACCACATTATAAGTGCCCTATCTCCTATATAAGTAAAGAGGCTCTGTCACCACATTATAAGTGTCCTATCTCCTATATAAGTAAAGAGGCTGTCACCACATTATAAGTGCCCTATCTCCTATATAAGTAAAGAGGCTCTGTCACCACATTATAAGTGCCCTATCTCCTATATAAGTAAAGAGGCTCTGTCACCACATTATAAGTGTCCTATCTCCTATATAAGTAAAGAGGCTCTGTCACCACATTATAAGTGCCCTATCTCCTATATAAGTAAAGAGGCTCTGTCACCACATTATAAGTGCCCTATCTCCTATATAAGTAAAGAGGCTCTGTCACCACATTATAAGTGCCCTATCTCCTATATAAGTAAAGAGGCTCTGTCACCACATTATACGCGTCCTATCTCCTATATAAGTAAAGAGGCTCTGTCACCACATTATAAGTGTCCTATCTCCTATATAAGTAATGAGAGTCTGTCACCACATTATAAGTGTCCTATCTCCTATATAAGTAATGAGAGGCTGTCACCACATTATAAGTGTCCTATCTCCTATATAAGTAAAGAGGCTCTGTCACCACATTATAAGTGTCCTATCTCCTATATAAGTAATGAGAGTCTGTCACCACATTATAAGTGTCCTATCTCCTATATAAGTAATGAGACTCTGTCACCACATTATAAGTGTCCTATCTCCTATATAAGTAAAGATGCTCTGTCACCACATTATAAGTGTCCTATCTCCTATATAAGTAATGAGAGTCTGTCACCACATTATAAGTGTCCTATCTCCTATATAAGTAAAGAGGCTCTGTCACCACATTATAAGTGTCCTATCTCCTATATAAGTAAAGAGGCTGTCACCACATTATAAATGTCCTATCTCCTATATAAGTAAAGAGGCTCTGTCACCACATTATAAGTGTCCTATCTCCCATATAAGTAAAGAGACTCTGTCACCACATTATAAGTGTCCTATCTCCTATATAAGTAAAGAGACTCTGTCACCACATTATAAGTGCCCTATCTCCTATATAAGTAAAGAGGCTCTGTCACCACATTATAAGTGCCCTATCTCCTATATAAGTAAAGAGAGTCTGTCACCACATTATAAGTGTCCTATCTCCTATATAAGTAAAGAGGCTCTGTCACCACATTATAAGTGTCCTATCTCCTATATAAGTAAAGAGACTCTGTCACCACATTATAAGTGTCCTATCTCCTATATAAGTAAAGAGGCTCTGTCACCACATTATAAGTGTCCTGTTTCCTATATAAGTAAAGAGACTCTGTCACCACATTATAAGTGCCCTATCTCCTATATAAGTAAAGAGGCTCTGTCACCACATTATAAGTGTCCTATCTCCTATATAAGTAAAGAGACTCTGTCACCACATTATAAGTGCCCTATCTCCTATATAAGTAAAGAGGCTCTGTCACCACATTATAAGTGCCCTATCTCCTATATAAGTAAAGAGGCTCTGTCACCACATTATAAGTGCCCTATCTCCTATATAAGTAAAGCGGCTGTCACCACATTATAAGTGCCCTATCTCCTATATAAGTAAAGAGACTCTGTCACCACATTATAAGTGTCCTATCTCCTATATAAGTAAAGAGGCTCTGTCACCACATTATAAGTGCCCTATCTCCTATATAAGTAAAGAGACTCTGTCACCACATTATAAGTGTCCTATCTCCTATATAAGTAAAGAGGCTCTGTCACCACATTATAAGTGTCCTATCTCCTATATAAGTAAAGAGACACTGTCACCACATTATAAGTGCCCTATCTCCTATATAAGTAAAGAGGCTCTGTCACCACATTATAAGTGCCCTATCTCCTATATAAGTAAAGAGACTGTCACCACATTATAAGTGCCCTATCTCCTATATAAGTAAAGAGGCTCTGTCACCACATTATAAGTGTCCTATCTCCTATATAAGTAAAGAGGCTCTGTCACCACATTATAAGTGCCCCATCTCCTATATAAGTAAAGAGGCTCTGTCACCACATTATAAGTGCCCTATCTCCTATATAAGTAAAGAGGCTCTGTCACCACATTATAAGTGTCCTATCTCCTATATAAGTAAAGAGGCTGTCACCACATTATAAGTGCCCTATCTCCTATATAAGTAAAGAGGCTGTCACCACATTATAAGTGCCCTATCTCCTATATAAGTAAAGAGACTCTGTCACCACATTATAAGTGCCCTATCTCCTATATAAGTAAAGAGGCTCTGTCACCACATTATAAGTGCCCTATCTCCTATATAAGTAAAGAGGCTCTGTCACCACATTATAAGTGTCCTATCTCCTATATAAGTAAAGAGGCTGTCACCACATTATAAGTGTCCTATCTCCTATATAAGTAAAGAGGCTCTGTCACCACATTATAAGTGCCCTATCTCCTATATAAGTAAAGAGGCTCTGTCACCACATTATAAGTGTCCTATCTCCTACATGATGTGATCGGCGCTGTAATGTCGGTGACAGTAATGCTTTTTATTTAGAAAACGTTCTATATTTACCACGTTAGGAGCGATTTTAGCTTTATGCTAATGAGTTTCTTAATGCCCAACTGGGCGTGTTTTTCCATTAGACCAAGTGGGCGTTGTAAAGAGGAGTGTATGACGCTGACCAATCAGCATCATGCACTTCTCTCCATTCATTTAGTCACCGCATAGTAAGGGTATGTTCACACAGCTTATTTACGGACGTAATTCGGGCGTTTTCCGCCTCGATTTACATCCGAAAATGCGGCTCGATAGCATCGGCAAACATCTGCCCATTGAAAGCAATGGGTTTTACGTTGGTCTATTCCCACGAGGCGTAAATTTACGCGTCGCTGTCAAAAGATGGCGCGTAAATAGACGCCCGCGTCAAAGAAGTGCCTGTCACTTCTTCAGACGTAAATGAAGCCGTTTTCCATTGACTCCATGGAAAAACAGCTTCATTTACGTCCGTAATTGACGCCGCGAAAAAGCGCCTCAACATGCCATGTCGGCTGAAATTACGGAGCTGTTTTCTCCTGAAAACAGCCCCGTAATTTCAGCCGTTACGGACACTGCCGTGTGAACATACCCTAACACTGCGTTGTTCACTATGTGCTGTCTTAGGCTATGTTCACACGGGGTATTTTGCAGAGTTTTTTTACGCAGAAACCGCGTCGCAAAACTCGGCAAAAACGGCCCGAGAACGCCTCCCATTGATTTCAATGGGAGGCGTCGACGTCTTTTTCCCGCGAGCAGTAAAACTGCCTCGCGGGAAAAAGAAGCGACATGCCCTATCTTCGGGCGCTTCCGCCTCTGACCTCCCATTGACTTCAATGGGAGGCAGGAGAAAGCGTATTTCTCGCTGTTTTATGCCCGCGGCGCTCAATGGCCGCGGGCGAAAAACGGCGCGATAATCGCCGCGAAAATCGGCGTGCAGGGAGAGGAATATCTGCCTCAAAGTTCCAAACGGAATTTTGAGGCAGATATTCCTCCCCCAAAATACTCCGTGTGAACATAGCCTGTTTAGACAGCCCAGCCAGGAAGGGATGTCTATTCACAATCCCGACACTTCGTTAACGTATCTGTGGTACTTACAGCAGAGCAAGCGTAATCTCCCTGTAACCTGTGATTTATAGCGAGATCTCGCTATTTAAGTAATAGTACGTCCTGGTAAAAACTGCCATTCCGCCCCCATCCCATCTGTGAGCAATGACAACTGCTGTCACAAACAGCAGTTGTCACATCTCCTTCCCCAGGGTCCCCGCCGATTAACTCCTTAGAAGCCGCGTTCAATAGCGTTTGCGGCTTCTAAGTGGTTAGAACACAATCGACGGCCCCGCAAAGTGATTACATATGCCCTGATGTACTCCGCATAGTTTACATATATCCTGATGTACTCCTCACAGATTACATATACCCTGATGTACTCCGCACAGATTACATATACCCTGATGTACTCCTCACAGATTACATATACCCTGATGTACCCCGCTCAGATTACATATACCCTGATGTACTCCTCACAGATTACATATACCCTGATGTACTCCTCACAGTTTACATATATCCTGATGTACTCCTCACATATTACATATACCCTGATGTACTCCTCACAGATTACATATATCCTGATGTACTCCTCACATATTACATATACCCTGATGTACTCCTCACATATTCCATATACCCTGATGTACTCCTCACATATTACATATACCCTGATGTACTCCTCACAGATTACATATACCCTGATGTACTCCTCACAGATTACATATACCCTGATGTACTCCTCACATATTACATATACCCTGATGTACTCCTCACATATTACATATATCCTGATGTACTCCTCACAGATTACATATACACTGATGTACTCCTCACAGATTACATATACCCTGATGTACTCCTCACAGATTACATATACCCTGATGTACTCCACACAGATTACATATATCCTGATGTACTCCTCATTGATTACATATACTCTGATGTACTCCTCACATATTACATATACCCTGATGTACTCCTCAGATTACATATACCCTGATGTACTCCTCACATATTACATACACCCTGATGTACTCCTCACAGATTACATATACCCTGATGTACTCCTCACATATTACATATACCTTGATGTACTCCTCACATATTACATATACCCTGATGTACTCCTCACATCTTACATATACCCTGATGTACTCCACACAAATTACATATACCCTGATGTACTCCTCACAGATTACATATACCCTGATGTACTCCTCACACCTTACATATACCCTGATGTACTCCTCACAGCTTACATATACCCTGATGTACTCCTCACAGCTTACATATACCCTGATGTACTCCTCACAGCTTACATATACCCTGATGTACTCAACCCAGTTTACATATACCCTGATGTACTCCTCACAGATTACATATATCCTGATGTACTCCTCACAGATTACATATATCCTGATGTACTCCTCACAGTTTACATATACCCTGATGTACTCCTCACAGATTACATATACCCTGATGTACTCTTCACAGATTACATATACCCTGATGTACTACTCACAGATTACATATACCCTGATGTACTCCTCACAATTTACATATACCCTGATGTACTCATCACAGCTTACATATACCCTGATGTACTCCTCACAGATTACATATATCCTGATGTACTCCTCACAGATTGCATATATCCTGATGTACTCCTTACATATACCCTGATGTACTCCTCACATATTACATATACCCTGATGTACTCCTCACAGATTACATATACACTGATGTACTCCTCACATATTACATATACCCTGATGTACTCCTCACATATTACATATATCCTGATGTACTCCTCACAGATTACATATACCTTGATGTACTCCTCACATATTACATATACCCTGATGTACTCCTCACATATTACATATACCTTGATGTACTCCTCACATATTACATATACCCTGATGTACTCCTCACATATTACATATACCCTGATGTACTCCTCACATATTACATATATCCTGATGTACTCCTCACAGATTACATATATCCTGATGTACTCCTCACAGTTTACATATACCCTGATGTACTCCTCACACATTACATATACCCTGATGTACTACTCACAGATTACATATACCCTGATGTACTCCTCACAATTTACATATACCCTGATGTACTCCTCCCAGCTTACATATACCCTGATGTACTCCTCACAGATTACATATATCCTGATGTACTACTCACAGATTGCATATATCCTGATGTACTCCTTACATATACCCTGATGTACTCCTCACATATTACATATACCCTGATGTACTCCTCACAGATTACATATACACTGATGTACTCCTCACAGATTACATATACCCTGATGTACTCCTCACAGATTACATATACCCTGATGTACTCCACACAGATTACATATATCCTGATGTACTCCTCATTGATTACATATACTCTGATGTACTCCTCACATATTACATATACCCTGATGTACTCCTCAGATTACATATACCCTGATGTACTCCTCACATATTACATATACCCTGATGTACTCCTCACAGATTACATATACCCTGATGTACTCCTCACATATTACATATACCCTGATGTACTCCTCACATCTTACATATACCCTGATGTACTCCACACAGATTACATATACCCTGATGTACTCCTCACAGATTACATATACCCTGATGTACTCCTCACAGATTACATATACCCTGATGTTCTCCTCACATCTTACATATATCCTGATGTACTCCTCACAATTTACATATACCCTGATGTACTCCTCACAGATTACATATACCCTGATGTACTCCGCACAGATTACATATATCCTGATGTACTCCTCACAGATTGCATATATCCTGATGTACTCCTTACATATACCCTGATTTACTCCTCACATATTACATATACCCTGATGTACTCCTCACAGATTACATATACACTGATGTACTCCTCACAGATTACATATACCCTGATGTACTCCTCACAGATTACATATACCCTGATGTACTCCACACAGATTACATATATCCTGATGTACTCCTCACAGATTACATATACCCTGATGTACTACTCACAGATTACATATACCCTGATGTACTCCTCACAATTTACATATACCCTAATGTACTCCTCACAGCTTACATATACCCTGATGTACTCCTCACAGATTACATATATCCTGATGTACTCCTCACAGATTGCATATATCCTGATGTACTCCTTACATATACCCTGATGTACTCCTCACATATTACATAAACCCTGATGTACTCCTCACATATTACATAAACCCTGATGTACTCCTCACAGATTACATATACACTGATGTACTCCTCACAGATTACATATACCCTGATGTACTCCTCACAGATTACATATACCCTGATGTACTCCACACAGATTACATATATCTTGATGTACTCCTCATTGATTACATATACTCTGATGTACTCCTCACATATTACATATACCCTGATGTACTCCTCAGATTACATATACCCTGATGTACTCCTCACATATTACATATACCCTGATGTACTCCTCACAGATTACATATACCCTGATGTACTCCTCACATCTTACATATACCCTGATGTACTCCACACAAATTACATATACACTGATGTACTACTCACATATTACATATACCCTGATGTTCTCCTCACATTTTACATATATCCTGATGTACTACTCACAGATTACATATACCCTGATGTACTACTCACAGATTACATATATCCTGATGTACTCCTCACATATTACATATATCCTGATGTACTCCTCACATATTACATATACCCTGATGTACCCCTCACATATTACATATACCCTGATGTACCCCTCACAGATTACATATACCCTGATGTACTCCTCACAGATTACATATACCCTGATGTACTCCTCACATATTACATATACCCTGATGTACTCCTCACAGATTACATATACCCTGATGTACACCTCACATATTACATATACCCTGATGTACTCCTCACATTTTACATATAACCTGATATACTCCTCACAGATTACATATACCCAGATGTACTCCTCACATATTACATATACCCTGATGTACTCCTCACATCTTACATATACCCTGATGTACTACTAACAGATTACATATACCCTGATGTACTCCTCACAGATTACACATACCCTGATGTACTCCTCACAGATTACATATACCCTGATGTACTCCTCAGATTACATATATCCTGATGTACTCCTCACATATTACATATACCCTGATGTACTCCTCACACCTTACATATACCCTGATGTACTCCTCACAGCTTACATATACCCTGATGTACTCCTCACAGCTTATATATACCCTGATGTACTCAACCCAGTTTACATATACCCTGATGTACTCCTCACATATTACATATATCCTGATGTACTCCTCACAGATTACATATATCCTGATGTACTCCTCACAGTTTACATATACCCTGATGTACTCCTCACAGTTTACATATACCCTGATGTACTCCTCACAGATTACATATACCCTGATGTACTCCTCACAGATTACATATACCCTGATGTACTACTCACAGATTACATATACCCTGATGTACTCCTCACAATTTACAAATACCCTGATGTAATCCTCATAGATAACATATATCCTGATGTACTCCTCACAGTTTACATATACCCTGATGTACTTGTCACAGATTACATTTACCCTGATGTACTCCTCACATACTACATATACCCTGATATACTCCGCACAGCTTACATATACCCTGATGTACTCCTCACAGTTTACATATACCCTGATGTACTCCTCACAGATTACATATATCCTGATGTACTCCGCCCATCTTACATATACCCTGATGTACTCCGCACAGCTTACATATACCCTGATGTACTCTGTCCAGCTTACATATACCCTGATGTACTCCGCTCAGATTACATATACTCTAATGTACTACGCAGATTACATATCCTGATGTACTCCGCCCAGTTTACATATACCCTGATGTACTCAGCACAGATTACATATATCCTGATGTACTCCTCACAGTTTACATATACTCTGATGTACTCCGTCCTGCTTACATATACCCTGATGTACTCCGCTCAGATTACATATACCCTGATGTACTCCTCACGGCTTACATATACCCTGATGTACTCAACCCAGCTTACATATACCCTGATGTACTCCTCACGTATTACATATATCCTGATGTACTCCTCACAGATTACATATATCCTGATGTACTCCTCACAGATTACATATATCCTGATGTACTCCTCACAATTTACAAATACCCTGATGTACTTTTCACAGATTACATATACCCGGATGTAATCCTCATAGATAACATATCTCCTGATGTACTCCTCACAGTTTACATATACCCTGATGTACTCGTCACAGATTACATATACCCTGATGTACTCCTCATAGATAACATATATCCTGATGTACTCCTCACATATTACATATACCCTGATATACTCCGCACAGCTTACATATACCCTGATGTACTCCACACAGTTTACATATACCCTGATGTACTCCTCACAGATTACATATATCCTGATGTACTCCGCCCATTTTACATATACCCTGATGTACTCCGCACAGTTTACATATACCCTGATGTACTCCGCTCAGATTACATATACCCTAATGTACTACGCAGATTACATATCCTGATGTACTCCGCCCAGTTTACATATACCCTGATGTACTCAGCACAGATTACATATAGCCTGATGGGCTCCTCACATATTACATATACCCTGATGTACTCCTCACATATTACATATACCCTGATGTACTCCTCACAGATTACATATATCCTGATGTACTCCTCACAGATTACATATACCCTAATGTACTCCTCACATATTACATATACCCTGATATACTCCTCACATCTTACATATAGCCTGATGTACTCCTCACATATTACATATACACTGATGTACTCCTCACAGATTACATATACCCTAATGTACGCCTCACAGATAACATATACCCTAATGTACTCCTCCCATTTTACATATATCCTGATGTACTCCTCACATATTACATATACCCTGATGTACTCCTCACAGATTACATATATCCTGATGTACTCCTCACATATTACATATACCCTGATGTACTCCTCACAGATTACATATATCCTGATGTACTCCTCACAGATTACATATACCCTGATGTACTCCTCACAGATTACATATACCCTGATGTACTCCTCACAGATTACATATTCCCTGATATACTCCTCACATATTACATATACCCTGATGTGCTCCTCACATATTACATATACCCTGATGTACTCCTCCCATATTACATATACCCTGATGTACTCCTCACATATTACATATACCCTGATGTACTCCTCACATATTACATATACCCTGATGTACTCCTCACAGATTACATATACCCTGATGTACTCCTCACAGATTACATATACCCTGATGTACTCCTCACATATTACATATACCCTGATGTACTCCTCACATATTACATATACCCTGATGTATTCCTCACAGATTACATATACCCTGATGTACTCCTCACATATTACATATATCCTGATGTACTCCTCACATATTACATATAACCTGATGTACTCCTCACAGATTACATATACCCTGATGTGCTCCTCACATATTACATATATCCTGATGTACTCCTCACATATTACATATATCCTGATGTACTCCTCACATCTTACATATACCCTGATGTACTCCTCACATATTACATATACCCTGATGTGCTCCTCACATCGTACTCCTCACATATTACATATATCCTGATGTACTCCTCACAGATTACATATACCCTGATGTACTCCTCACATATTACATATACCCTGATGTACTCCTCACAGATTACATATACCCTGATGTACTCCTCACATATTACATATACCCTGATGTACTCCTCACATATTACATATACCCTGATGTACTCCTCATATATTACATATACACTGATGTACTCCTCACAGATTACATATACCCTAAAGTACTCCTCACAGATAACATATACCCTAATGTACTCCTCCCATTTTACATATATCCTGATGTACTCCTCACATATTACATATACCCTGATGTACTCCTCACAGATTACATATATCCTGATGTACTCCTCACATATTACATATACCCTGATGTATTCCTCACATATTACATATATCCTGATGTACTCCTCACATATTACATATACCCTGATGTATTCCTCACATATTACATATATCCTGATGTACTCCTCACAGATTACATATTCCCTGATATACTCCTCACATATTACATATACCCTGATGTGCTCCTCACATATTACATATACCCTGATGTACTCCTCACAGCTTACATATACCCTGATGTACTCCTCACATATTACATATACCCTGATGTACTCCTCACATATTACATATACCCTGATGTACTCCTCACATCTTACATATACCCTGATGTACTCCGCACAGCTTACATATACCCTGATGTACTCCTCACATATTACATATACCCTGATGTACTCCTCACATATTACATATACCCTGATGTACTCCTCCCATATTACATATACCCTGATGTACTCCTCACATATTACATATACCCTGATGTACTCCTCACAGATTACATATACCCTGATGTACTCCTCACAGATTACATATACCCTGATGTACTCCTCACAGCTTACATATACCCTGATGTACTCCTCACATATTACATATACCCTGATGTACTCCTCACATATTACATATACCCTGATGTACTCCTCCCATATTACATATACCCTGATGTACTCCTCACATATTACATATACCCTGATGTACTCCTCACAGATTACATATACCCTGATGTACTCCTCACAGATTACATATACCCTGATGTACTCCTCACAGATTACATATACCCTGATGTACTCCTCACAGATTACATATACACTGATGTACTCCTCACATATTACATATATCCTGATGTACTCCTCACATATTACATATACCCTGATGTGCTCCTCACAGATTACATATTCCCTGATATACTCCTCACATATTACATATACCCTGATGTACTCCTCACATATTACATATACCCTGATATACTCCTCACAGATTACATATACCCTGATGTACTCCTTGTTATCGTTTCTTTCTTTTTAAATATAAATAAATTTTGAGCTAAAACGACTTTATTTCCACTGCTCAATTCTAATACAATCGATGTAACACCTGTGGTGTCAAAATGCTCACTGCAGCCCTAAATGCTCGCCCTGAGGGGTGTAGAATCCAAAATGGGGTCATTTGGGGAGGGTCTCCATACCTCCGAACACTCCCAGATTCCAGGTGGTGTCCCGATCGGCCGCTGGCATGTCCCGGTGTCAACTGCATCTACGTTCTCAGGACACAGACCAGGGCCAGCGTCCACACATGGTCGAATCGGGCAAATGCCGGGGCCCCCTGCTCTTTTAGGGGGGTCCACTCAGCTGACGGCTGCTTTATGCTGCCCAGCTCAATTTCACTTTGCACAAACTGGGGGTCTTTCATATTTGTTCTCCCGTTTCTGCCGCCGCGTGAGTTGCTCCGCAAAGAGTCCAATAAGTCACATGGCACACTAGGGCCACATATGTCATATCACTAAACACTGCAGAATCGGGGTAATAAATATTGAGCTGTGATTCTCTGTTATCATCTGCTGTGTTAGTGAAATAAAGGAATAAAATTATATCTGCAGAATAAGAGAAACATTCGGACATTTCACCCCCACTTTTTATGGGGGGGGGGGTAATATATTGTCCCTTGTTGGCATTACTTTATCTGTCCTTCTGTTTTATGTCGTTAGAAAATGTATAAATTTACCAGCAATTGTTTATATTTTCAAGAAAAATTCCAAAAAGCCTCCAGACAGATACAGAGTGATATATTCTGCAGATTATTACACCACTGACCTGTCTACAGATCTGCAGAACATTGCTCTGTCCTCTACTGACAGATACAGAGTGATATATTCTGCAGATTATTACACCACTGACCTCTCTACAGATCTGAAGAACATTGCTCTGTCCTCTACTGACAGATACATAGTGATATATTCTGCAGATTATTACACCACTGACCTCTCTACAGATCTGCAGAACATTGCTCTGTCCTCTACTGACAGATACATAGTGATATATTCTGCAGATTATTACACCACTGACCTCTCTAGAGATCTGCAGAACATTGCTCTGTCCTCTACTGACAGATACATAGTGATATATTCTGCAGAGTATTACACCACTGACCTCTCTACAGATCTGCAGAACATTGCTCTGTCCTCTCCACCTCCTGACAGATACAGAGTGATATATTCTGCAGATTATTACACCACTGACCTGTCTACAGATCTGCAGAACATTGCTCTGTCCTCTACTGACAGATACAGAGTGATATATTCTGCAGATTATTACACCACTGACCTCTCTACAGATCTGCAGAACATTGCTCTGTCCTCTACTGACAGATACAGAGTGATATATTCTGCAGATTATTACACCACTGACCTCTCTACAGATCTGCAGAACATTGCTCTGTCCTCTACTGACAGATACAGAGTGATATATTCTGCAGATTATTACACCACTGACCTCTCTACAGATCTGCAGAACATTGCTCTGTCCTCTACTGACAGATACATAGTGATATATTCTGCAGATTATTACACTACTGACCTCTCTAGAGATCTGCAGAACATTGCTCTGTCCTCTACTGACAGATACATAGTGATATATTCTGCAGAGTATTACACCACTGACCTCTCTACAGATCTGCAGAACATTGCTCTGTCCTCTACTGACAGATACAGAGTGATATATTCTGCAGATTATTACACCACTGACCTCTCTACAGATCTGCAGAACATTGCTCTGTCCTCTCCACCTCCTGACAGATACAGAGTGATATATTCTGCAGATTATTACACCACTGACCTGTCTACAGATCTGCAGAACATTGCTCTGTCCTCTACTGACAGATACAGAGTGATATATTCTGCAGATTATTACACCACTGACCTCTCTACAGATCTGCAGAACATTGCTCTGTCCTCTACTGACAGATACAGAGTGATATATTCTGCAGATTATTACACCACTGACCTCTCTACAGATCTGCAGAACATTGCTCTGTCCTCTCCACCTCCTGACAGATACATAGTGATATATTCTGCAGATTATTACACCACTGACCTCTCTACAGATCTGCAGAACATTGCTCTGTCCTCTACTGACAGATACAGTGTGATATATTCTGCAGATTATTACACCACTGACCTCTCTACAGATCTGCAGAACATTGCTCTGTCCTCTACTGACAGATACAGAGTGATATATTCTGCAGATTATTACACCACTGACCTCTCTACAGATCTGCAGAACATTGCTCTGTCCTCTACTGACAGATACAGAGTGATATATTCTGCAGATTATTACACCACTGACCTCTCTACAGATCTGCAGAACATTGCTCTGTCCTCTACTGACAGATACAGAGTGATATATTCTGCAGATTATTACACCACTGACCTCTCTAGAGATCTGCAGAACATTGCTCTGTCCTCTACTGACAGATAGAGTGATATATTCTGCAGATTATTACACCACTGACCTGTCTACAGATCTGCAGAACATTGCTCTGTCCTCTACTGACAGATACATAGTGATATATTCTGCAGATTATTACACCACTGACCTGTCTAGATATCTGCAGAACATTGCTCTGTCCTCTACTGACAGATACATAGTGATATATTCTGCAGATTATTACACCACTGACCTCTCTACAGATCTGCAGAACATTGCTCTGTCCTCTCCACCTCCTGACAGATACAGAGTGATATATTCTGCAGATTATTACACCACTGACCTCTCTAGAGATCTGCAGAACATTGCTCTGTCCTCTACTGACAGATACAGAGTGATATATTCTGCAGATTATTACACCACTGACCTGTCTACAGATCTGCAGAACATTGCTCTGTCCTCTACTGACAGATACAGAGTAATATATTCTGCAGATTATTACACCACTGACCTCTCTACAGATCTGCAGAACATCGCTCCTCTACCTCCTGACAGATACAGAGTGATATATTCTGCAGATTATTACACCACTGACCTCTCTACAGATCTGCAGAACATTGCTCTGTCCTCTCCACCTCCTGACAGATACAGAGTGATATATTCTGCAGATTATTACACCACTGACCTCTCTACAGATCTGCAGAACATTGCTCTGTCCTCTACTGACAGATACAGTGATATATTCTGCAGAGTATTACACCACTGACCTCTCTAGAGATCTGCAGAACATTGCTCTGTCCTCTCCACCTCCTGACAGATACAGAGTGATATATTCTGCAGATTATTACACCACTGACCTGTCTAGAGATCTGCAGAACATTGCTCTGTCCTCTACTGACAGATACAGTGTGATATATTCTGCAGATTATTACACCACTGACCTCTCTACAGATCTGCAGAACATTGCTCTGTCCTCTCCACCTCCTGACAGATACAGTGTGATATATTCTGCAGAGTATTACACCTATAACCTTCGGACCCCCATAGAACACAGGTTCCCTGGATAAATTCCCCAATCTAGAAATGAAAACACTAAAAATGGTAAAAATAAATCTGTTTATTATAGAATCTGGTAGAATTTCTGTGCGGTTTTCTGTGGCTCCGGCCCTTTAACATGCGATGATCGGTGAGATGAAGAGGGGGAGGGTCCTTCTTCACCCGTGGATATGGCCGCCAGTCCACCCTTACACAGCTCGATCCTGGATCAGAAGAAACCGGAAACGTTTTTCATATTTTTCAAAGTCGGATCCTAGAAAAGGAAAAAATACAAATAAGCAAAAAAATTCACAAAACCTTCACCACAAGGAGAAGATGAAGACGAGCGGAAGACGTCAGACTTACCGGATCTCACGTCTGCTCATCACTGGAGGAGTCTTCATGGGAATTTCAGATGGTTTAGGTGGTAAAGACCACGATGTTGGGGTGACAACTGCAAAACAAATCAGAAATTCAGTGTCCAGGCGGCTGTAGAAGAGTCGTGAGGTGAGAAGATCATCAGTGGACGGCACTTACCTCACCTAAAGATGGTAAATGGGCCCCGAGCGGCAGATGGAAATAAGATGGCCGCTATCTCTCCCGGGGGTTGGGGGCCCTGATGGTAAATGGGCCCCAAGTGGCAGATGTTACTAAAATGGCCACTTTCTCTTTCGGGGGTTGGAGGCCCTGATGTTAACCGTAGCCCCCGAAAGGTCGTCCATCTCCACATCAGGAGCTGGAAATTGGCGTCCGCCAACCTCCATCTTCCCATCCTCCATCTCCACGTCCTCTGGAAACTGGCGTCCGCCAGCCTCCATCTTCTCATCCTCCTCCTCCATCTCCACGTCCTCCGGAAATTGGCGTCCGCCAACCTCCATCTTCTCTACAACACTCATCATTGGAAACATCACCATCCTCCTCTTCTTCATATGAGACACGTCCATGATGAGAGCCAGCAAGAGAAACTGACACCGCGGTCAATGTGTGACCCCAATTTATAAACTTGATGATGTCACAACCTGAGGGCCATTATGTGCAAACGGAACACATGCAGATCACAGGCCCCGCCCTTCACATGACATCACGCTCAGATTCTCTAGAGGATGTCACGCTCAGAGAAATAGAATCTGCCCACATTCTAGATGACATCACAAGAAGCGTATCCCAGTGAACCGTTACAACAGAGCGGCCATTTATAACGTAATATGGTAGAAGAATACAGACAGTCGGGGGTTTTAAATAAAACATTGTTACACCGTTCACTGTGTGAGTCAAATAATGCTATGTTGTAATAGTTCTGGACTTTTACCGATGCAGCGATACCAATTTTATTATTATTATTTTATTTTTACATTGTGCTTGGGGAAAATGGGAAATGTTTTTTTTTAACTTTAGATTATTTTTTTTTACACACATTTTATTAGTTCCCCTAGGGGACTTGAACCAGTGATCATTAGATCGCTGGTACAATACACTGCAATACATGGATGAGTTACGGAAACAGCGTAACTCGCTGAGCTACGCTGTTTCCGGAACTCCCATAGTAGTGAATGTCAGTTATAGAAGCAGCGTAGCGTGCTACTCTGTAGCCGTAACTACTATTCAGTTCTATGGGAGTTGCGGAAACTGCGTAGCTCAGAGAGTTACGCTGTTTGCGTAACTCGAACATGTAACCAGGAAGTGAAGTGGCCGGAAGACCGCGGAGCCGGGTAAGATGGAATGGGGCTTAGGGGGCCCCGTTCTAGAGATATTACACCTGTGGATATGTCATAAATGTCCTTCGTAGGAAAACCAATATAAATGCTGCGGTCGCTATTGACCACAGTATTTAACTAGTTAAACAGCGCCATCTCTGTTCCTAGCCGGTAGTGCAGCGTGTCAGAAGCTGACACCTGCAGTGTATGGGGCAGGCTCAGCGCGTGAGCCCACTCCATACATCATCCCCTCCCCCGCCTGATGATGTGCTGGCACATCACGGGTCGGGAAGGGGTTAAGTAAGGAGCGGTCAGGGGGCCCGGCACTGCCGACTATAACACGCAGGGACTTGTTAGCAAGATTTATTCTTGCTAAAAACTGCGCCTTATAGGCCGAAAAATACTTTATATATATATTGATTGTAGATTTTGTCAATTGTATTTTCGGTACATAATTAACCCTTTCATGACCAGGGGTCATTGATGCCCCTGCGTCCAGGTCACATTTTCCGTTTCTGATTTGCACTTCTTTAGACGATAATAACTTTGCAACCGCTTTGAATATCACAACTATTTTAACTTTGATTTTTACAAGACTTATGAGGCTTTCATTTTCTAGATTAGTTTAATTAATTCCATATTTTCCAATTTTATTATGAGCAGAAAAATCACAAAAAAAATTGAAAAATAAACAATTTTGTAATTTTTTAAAATAGATTTACCCGTTATTTATGTGTGTGTGTGCGTATGTTATATATATATATATAAATATATACACATATATATATATACACACATACATATATACACATACATACACACATACATATATACACATACATACACACATACATATATACACATACATACACACATACACACACACATACATATATACACATACATACACATACATACACATACATACATACACATATACACACACACACACACACATACATACACATACATATATACACACACATACATACATATATACACATACATACACACACATACATATATCCACATACATACACACACATACACATACATACATATATACACATACATATATACACACTGTTGCAGTTCTTTAACCCCTTAACGCTCCATGACCTACTATTAGGTCATGCTAACTGTAGCGTTCGTGCTCAGTGACCTAATAGTAGGTCATGGAGTAAACACGGCGCCGTTCACGCGGGGCGCGTTCATGAGCTGTGATAGCTGCTGTTTCCGACAGCAGACTATCACTGCTCAATGTGCCGGGACCGATCGCGAAGCTTCCCCGCCGATTAACCCCTCAGAAGCCGCGTTCAATAGCGATCGCGGCTTCTTAGGGGTTAATCCGCCATCGCCGGCCTGCTACACGATAGCGGCCGGCGATGGTGACTATGGCAACCGGACACCAAACAATGGCGTCCGGCTATGCCATAGACGGAAGCCTAGTGGTTCCTGACAACGTCAGGACCCACTATGCTTGCTGTCAGTGAGTAGCTGACAGTTCTAATACACTGCACTACGCATGTAGTGCAGTGTATTAGAATTGCGATCAGGGCCTCCTGCCCTCAAGTCCCCTAGTGGGACAAAGTAATAAAGTTAAAAAATAGTTAAAAAAAGATGTGTAAAAATAAGAAAATAAAAGTTTTAAAAAGTATTAAAAGTAAAAATCCCCCTTTTTCCCTTATCAGTCATTTATTATTAATAAAAATATATAAACAAACAAACTATACATAATTGGTATCGCCGCGTCCGTAACGGCCTGAACTACAAAATGATTTAGTTATTTATCCCGCACGGTGAACGCCGTAAAATAAAATAATAATAGACCGTACCACAATCACAATTGTTTGGTCACTTCACCTCGCAAAAAATTGAAGAAAAAGAGATCAAAAAGTCGCATGTACCGAAAAATGGTCCTGATCGAAACTACAGTTCGTTACGCAAAAAATAAGTCCTCGCACGGCTTTATTGATGGAAAAATAAAAAAGTTCTGGCTCTTAGAATAAGGTAACACAAAAAGTAAATGATTGTTTACAAAACGTATTTTATTGTGCAAACGCCATAAGACATAAAAAAAACTATAAACATCCGGTATCGCCGTAATCGTATCGCCCCGCAGAATAAAGTGAATGTCATTTATAGCGCACGGTGAACGCAGTAAAAAAAAAAGAATGAAAAAACAATAGTAGAATTGCTGTTTTTAGTCACCACGCCACCTAAAAATAGAATAAAAACTGATCAAAAAGCCGCATGCACCCCAAGAAAACTACAATGGATTCCTCAAGGGGTCTAGTTTCAAAATTGGGGTCACTTTTGGGGGGTTTCCACTGTTTTGGCACCACAAGACCTCTTCAAACCGGACATGGTGCCTAATAAAAAAGAGGCCTCAAAATCCACTAGGTCTTCCTTTGCTTCGGAGGCCGGTGCTTCAGTCCATTACCGCACTAGGGCCACATGTGGGATATTTCTCAAAACTGCAGAATCTGGGCAATACATTTTGAGTCGCGTTTCTCTGGTAAATCCTTTTGTGTTATAGAAAAAAAATTGCATAAAAAGGATTTTCTGTCAAAAATAAATATGTAAATTTCACCTCTACTTTGCTCTAAATTCCTGTGAAACACCTAAAGGGTTAATAAACTTTCTAAATGCTGTTGTGAATACTTTGAGGGGTCTAGTTTCTAAAATGGGGTGTTTGATGGGGGTTTCTAATATATGGGCCCCTCAAAGCAACTTCAGAACTGAACTGGAACCTAAAAAAATAAATAAATTAGGCAATACTTTGCTTCTTACATTATACTGATAATGAGCCGTGCCCACCCCGAGATGACCCCAGTTTTGACCGTTTGTATAAACGGAGACCCCTATTAGACCGTGCCAGTGCCCGGTTTTCCCAGCATTCACCCCCGAGAATTGTATTTCTATTGATGAGTCCCTGGTACATTTTAAAGGGAGGGTTCAATTCCACGAGTACCTGCCGGGTAAGAGGGCAAGGTATGGCGTGAAGATGTATAAGCTGCGAGAGTGAATCAGGGTATACCTACAGATTTAGGATACATGAAGGAAAGGCCACCCCCAAACCAGACTGCATCCTGGACTACAGTAGGTACATGGGAGGGGTGGACTTGTAAGATCAAGCCCTGAAGCCCTACAGCGCCATGCGGTGTGGTATAAGAAGCTGTTTGTGCACATCATACAGATGGCATTGTACAATGCGTTACGTGCTACGTCGATGTACAGGCCAGACGGGAACTTTCCTGAAATTTCAAGAGTTGGTTATCAAAAATCTAATCTTTAGGGACCAGGAAGGGGGGGCACCCAGTACTTCTGGAAGCGGGGCCACACGCATCGTACCAGGGCAACACTTTCCAGGAGAAGTTCCAAAACCGGTGGAAAGGGAAAGAGTCAAAAGGGGTGCAGAGTCTGCTATAAGAGGGCGATAAGGAGGGACACAATATACCAATGTGACACGTGTCCCGAATAACCAGAGCTCTGTATAAAAGATTGTTTTAAAATTGATCATACATCCCTTGATTTTTAATCTACCCCAGTTTTACTTACCCTGATGCACTCCGCACAGCTTATCCCCCCTCGTCTTTCCCTTCTGAGCCCTGCTGTGTGCCCAGGCAGCTGATAACAGCCACATGTAGGGTATTGCCGTACCCAGGAGAACCCACATTACATCTTATGGGGTGTATATCTCCGGTGGCGCATGCTGGGCACACTATATCGGACACTGACATGCCATATATATATATATAAAATTGCAAATCTCACTCTGCACCATCTGCTGCGCATTATCTTTTACACAGTACCTGTGGGGTCAAAATGCTCACTACACCTCTAGTCTTAAGGGGTGTCGTTTTTAAAATGGGGTCACTTCTCGGGGGTTTCAACTGTACTGGTGCCTCAGGGGCTTCTGCATACATGACTTAGCACCAGAAAAGCTTCAGTAGGCCAAATGGTGGTCCTTTCCTTCTGATGCCTCACATGGGCCCAAACGTCAGTTTATCACCACAAATTGGGCATTGCCGCACTCAGGACAAATTGGGCAACAAAATGGGGTATTTTATTTCTTGTGAAAATAAGACATTTTCACCCAAAACTACATATTATTGGAAAAAATTAATTTTGTTTGAATTCCCAGTCCAATTCAAATAAGTTCTGTGAAAAAACTATGGGGTCAAAATGGTCACAACACCCATAAATGAATTCCTTGAGGGGTGTAGTTTCCAAAATGGGGTCACTTCTGGTGGGTTTCCATTGCTTTGATACCTCTGGGGCTCTGCAAATGCGACATGGCACCCGAAAACCAATCCAGCAAAATCTGCACTCCAAAGAACACACAGCACTCCTTCCCTTCTGAGGCCTCCCATGGGCCCAAACGGCAGTTTATCACCACAAATGGGGTATTGCTGCATTCAGGACAAATTGGGCAACAAAATGGGGTATTTTGTTCCCTGTGAAAATAAGAAATTTTTATCAAAAATGACATCTTATTGGAAAAAATTTCATTTTTTTAATTTCACAGCCCAATTCAAATATGTGCTGTGTAAAAACTGTGCGGTCAAAATGGTAACAACAACCATAAATTAATTCCTTGAGGGGTGTAGTTTCCGAAATGGGGTCACTTTTTGGGGATTCCTACTGTTTTGGCACCTCAACACCTCTTCAAACCTGGCATGCTGCCTAAAATATATTCTAATAAAAAAGAGGCCTCAAAATGCACTAGGTGCTTCTTTGCTTCTGGGGCTTGTGTTTTAGTCCACGAGCGCACTAGAGCCACATGTGGGACATTTCTAAAAACTGCAGAATCTGGACAATACATATTTAGTAGTGTTTCTCTGGTAAAACCTTCTTTGTTACAGAAAAAAATTGAATAAAATTGAAATTCAGCTGAAAAAATTAAATTTGCAAATTTCATTTCCACTTTGCTTTAATTCCTGTGAAATGCCTGAAGGGTTAAAAAACTTCTAAATGCTGATTTGAATACTTTGAAGGGTCTAGTTTTTAAAATGGGGTGTTTTATGGGGGTTTCTAATACATAGGCCCCTAAAATCCACTTCAGCACTGAACTGGTACCTTCAAAAAAAGGCTTTTGAAATTTTCTTAAGAATATGAGAAATTGCTGTTTATGTTCTAAGCCTTGTAACGTTCAAGAAAAATAACAGAATGTTCAAAAAACAATGCCAATCTAAAGTAGACATATGGGAAATGTGAACTAGTAACTATTTTGGGTGGTATAACCGTCTGTTTTACAAGCAGATGCATTTAAATTCTGAAAAATGCTATTTCTTGTAAATTTTCTCAAAATTTTGCAATTTTTCACAAATGAAGACTGAATATATCGTCCAAATTTTACCACGAACATAAAGCCCAATGTGTCACAAGAAAACAATCTCAGAATCGCTTGGGTAGGTTTAAGCATTCCGACGTTATTACCACATAAAATGAAATATGTCAGATTTGAAAAATCTAGGCTGCGTCCTTAAGGTGTCACGGAAAATTTTATTTTTTATATAATATTGCTTTTAGTAGGTCATTAAAATAAATTGTATTTATTTGTGTTGTACTTTTTATTTTTTTCTGTCTTTTACGTCTCTATGGGGGCTACCATTTTTTTTTTCATCTCTGTATGTGTTGATTAACGACACATACAGAGATGGAATACGGCAGCTACAATGCATAGGAGTCAATGAACGGCTCCCATCCATTGTATCTGCTCTCTGGCTCTGTACTGCGCAGACGCAGGTCAGAGTCACACAGCAGAGCAGCTGTTTGCAGGGAGAGAGCAGGCGCCATCATGAAGACCAGCTGCACTGCATGTAAGATGTGTGTGTCTGTCCCACTCTCTATCTCACAGACCCCCGCTCTCGTGACCCCCCCCACACCCGACGGCCCCCCCTGTAGTCGTGCAGGAGACTCTGTATAAAGGACACATGATGTAACTGTCCTGGGAATGCTGGGTGATAATATGCCCGGTGTTAGTGTGGTCACCCAGCTTTCCCAGACCCCTGTCACATTCCCAAACAGTCTCAGCACAACTAGAGAGATTTACCGTTCAGGGGTCTGGGAAAGCTGGGTGACGACAATTACCCCTCCTACTGGAGTATGTTTGGGGATGTGACTAATGAACCTCTCACACTCCAGTAGGAGGGGTAATGGTGGTCACCCAGCTTTCCCAGAAGCAGATATAACCAGGAAAGGGCTGGATTGATGGGCTGAGGGTTCACAGGGTTTTTGGTGATCCCCCTCTGTCATGTGATCGGACCTAGGTTACCGGTTCATCAGACGGGGTTCACGTGACTATAAATCTGTCCATAACAAGAGACAGTGCACTCAGGACAAGCCCTGCCCTCATGCCGTAGTTGTGGTTCTGTCTGCAGTGATGGCGGTGGGTGGCTCTGACACCCTCCTCCCCCGTCGGGTCATCTCAGGACAGAAGGGGTGTCCGGATTGGAGACACAGCGCCGCACCTGTCCTCAGGTTGTGTCTGGTATTGCAGTTCACCTCCATTGAAGTGAATAGGACAGAGCTGTAATACCACACCCGACCTGAGGACAGGTGCGGCGCCATGTTTTACTGGACGATCCCTTTAACACTTTTCTCGTGCCTGCAGAGCTGTGTGTGGGGCAGAGCGGAGTGTTAACGCGCGCCGCTGATACTTCATAGCCGCTTATCAGCTCTTTTGAAGAATCAGCGGCAAGCACCCCCCCCCCCCCCCCACACACACACACACACACACAAACACACACACACAAACACGCAAAATCAAGTGTAATCAAGCGGTTTTTGATGTGGTTTTTATAGCAAAGAAGGGAAAGGGAGACCCCGCTGGCTGGCAGGCACAACACTGTAACAAAGTGAAACTAATCTGCGGTTAGGCAAAATAGAGAAGGGTTGCCCTTGTTTCCAGCCAGATACAGGAGTATTCAATAAGATAAAATATAACTTTTATTGGGTATGATTAAATAAGTAAATGATCAAAGACAAAACGACACTCGTTTAAAAACGAGCCAATGCTCACTGGCAGTAGAAGATCTGCGTGCTGAGATGCAAACAGTCAGTCCAGTGTAATGGGTCAGTGTTTAGACAGCGTCTGCAGTACGCTGAAATTGCAAAACAAGATCATAGCAGCGGCTGACAGTCAGTGAGACATTGCGTATAAAACATAGCGAGAAGCCCCCCCGACATGTTTCGCTACGAACGTAGCGTCCTCAGGGGTTCATATGGGGCTACTGACGGCGTATTGTGGATCCACACCCTTTTAAAGCCTCGGTCCGCCATGACAGTGGGCGTCGGTCCGCAGGGACCCAATGAAAAGAGGCTAAACAGACCGGCCGTCAATAGTGAGACGAGCGGGTCGTAAGGCCAATCAGAATGGCCAATGGACTGCACCAATCAGAAATCCAGGAGGGCGCGCCTGCGCACAAAAAGTCGGCGCACATCCTTAAAGGGTGGGAAGACCTTCTAACCGATAATTCTCTACGCATGCTTCACTACCCCTTGGACTTTGAAAAAAGTGCCTTTGATCAAATTAACCTCCAGTTGCAAAAGGAAATTGAGGATATTAAAATCTTCAGTACCAAATCCGAATATAACAACTGTGAAATCAAACTACAAAGAAATATGGAAAGCCTGCAAAGAGAAATGAAGGAACGCAACACCGTAAATATATACGAGACCGCAAAGACTTTGAAACGGGACAAGCGTATTCATTCCGTAAACACACACACCCTGTTATCCATCGTGAAATTAGATCTACTGACTACTCTGAATCTGATATCTCCGGTACAGATGACCCTAGGCCATCCCTTGAGGATAAGAGACTGGGGACAAAGAGAAAAACCAATAACAGGAGATATAATCCTCCAAAAAGAACCTTTTTACCTCTTAAAGTAAATAAACAAATATGCCCTATACAACCTGGCCAAGAAAATCCATCCAGGGTACCCATGTCGGCTCCCTCTTCTTCCTCCTCCTATGCTTTACCCACTATGTTCACGACCAATACGGTTACCACCCCCTTCACAGCGGGGAAGAACACTGGACCATTGGGAGCAAGCATTACAGTGTCAAGTGGCACTGGGAAGAGTCCATCTACTCTAAATACTCCGTTTCCTTTATTAGGACCACCCAATTTGGGTTGGAATCAGGTGAGTTGAGGGACTTGAAGTCAGGGGACCTGATGACTAAAAATGACAGAATGCAGATATATAATTTATCTTCTTTCCAACTGAACCCATATCAGATGGCGCTTCTACAGAAAGGCCTTTCATACCCTCCCACCCCTGGCTATGACGAATTCACTTGGACCAAAGATCTACATTTATTTGCACGGAAGTTAGCTCTACTTAAACATTTTAAAGTTAACCCTTCTCCGAACACTCCAAATACTCCCAATGAATTGAGGACTCTTACTGACCTCGAAGCACTTCTTAATGAAAATGAATTTGGAGCTACTATGGCCACGGGTCCTTTCTCGTCTTTGCGACCAAAGTCACACATGACACCACCGTTCTCCCAATATGGCCACATCGACATATTTGTCAAGATTGTCAGTGCAGATCTACGAGGGTTAAAATACGCTAAATCCAAAGTCTTTGGTAACCTCAGTCATATGGAGCAGGTTGCATTGGATGAACTCTCTAAGAATGAATCCATCATTGTTAAGCCATCTGACAAGGGGGGTAACACTGTCGTTATGGATAGGGATGATTACACATCTATGGTCCACAGACTTTTAGATCATGTGTCCACTTATACCATTCTTGCAAAAAATCCTACCGAACAGTTCACTAGTGAATTACATTCCTTACTTTCGGAGGCAAAATCACAGTTTCTCATCACACAGGATGAGTTTAAAAGAATGTTTAATCCTAATCCAACCCTTTCAACATTCTACGCCTTGCCTAAGGTTCATAAAACATCTCGTCCAATACCAGGCAGACCTATCGTTTCGGGGAACGATAACCTCACGCAAGGGATTAGTTATAAGTAGATAAGATGCTCTCATCCTTTGTCACAGCCTTGCCCCCTATCTTAGAGATACTAAGGACACTGTCACCAGGATCCAGGGGATTTCTGTTACAGCCACCACCTTAATAGCCAGCATTGATGTTGAATCTCTATACACTAACATTAGACACGATCTTGGTTTAACTGCTGTTCAATATTTTTTGAGCACGAAGGGCACTCAGTTCCAAGCACACAATGAATTCATTATTTGACTACTTAAAATTCTTTTATCCCACAATAATTTTATGTTCGATGGTGAATTTTACCATCAAATAAAAGGCAGTGCCACGGGCACAGTTTGTGCACCCACATATGCTAATCTTTTTTTACGGTGGTGGGAAGATAGTTTTGTTTTCACGGATGATTTATGTTTTTTTACCTGTCACATTTTATTCTGGGGTCGATACATTGATGATATTCTTATTTTTTGGGATGGGGACAAATCACTTTTCTTGGACTTTATGGAGATTCTCAACATCAATGACATAGGCATGAAATTCACTTACGAAATACACGAGAAAGAAATTAATTTCCTGGATCTCAAAATCTCGCTGGACCCTGGTGGCAGTGTGCACACCGACATCTATCAGAAGACTACTGCTACCAACAATTTCCTACATTGGGAAAGTTTCCACCCTCCGGCCCTGAAAAAGGGTATTCCCATAGGACAGTATCTCAGAGCGAAAAGAAACTGCTCCGATGAGAAGTCCTTCCAATCTGAATGTGACAAACTTTATGACAAATTTTGCGCACGTGGGTACCCTAAAAAGTCCCTACATAGAGCTTATGCCAGAGCTAGAGCCATCACTAGAGGTGAGTTACTTTATGGAAGAGGGAAGATAAATGCTCCATTATCACCCCAAATTAGATGCATAGGCAATTTTGATATATGCTCTCCTCAGATTTTCTAAATACTGCAAAAACATTGGCCTATTCTTCAAGCTGAGACAACCTAAACAAAACCTCACACCAAAAAATGGTGTATGCTGGGGTCCCTTATTGCAAGTAGACAACCTAGAAGCGAACCATGAAGGGACATAGCCCTTAAAGAAATAGTATACTGAATGATATACAAAAGTACAAAAAATCTTTATTAAATATAATCACCAATAACATATAATGGAATAAAAGATGGGATACATCATACACGGAGATATATACAGCAGGGTCAGATGGCATAGACCATAGACAAACAGAGTCAACCATACAAGGATGACCAAACCACGCTCAGATAGTTCATATGACAGAATTATAAACCCATGGGTATAAGGTAATAAGGCCCACACGTAGTATAGAGCTACCAGCTGATTATGACAATATGCAGAGATAGACAATAAGGTCTATCATTGCCTACAAAATATATAGCAATACATGAAAAGTGAAGCTAGAAGCATCCAAAGACAACATATAGGCTCAAATGGCCAGAAAGATATAACTCTGACGAAGCCGGTCTACAGGGCGAAACGCGCGTCGAGGCGTTCATTCATCCATCCACTTTTTTGATCTCCTGCACTCCTTATCATGTCCCAGGGTATGTGCTAGCTTTTTCAGCCTCTACATGATTGTACTATTGCGTCCAGCTATTGTCAGTTATATCTTTCTGGCCGTTTTAGCCTATATGTTGTCTAACACAGGGCTGTGTTGGGTGAATAAATTCACATTTTTTGCTGAGTGCTGCTTCTAGTCTCTTTTCTTGGATATATGTATGAGGAGTACGTCACTCCTTAATTTTTGAAGCTAGCACCAACCGTTTCTTGGCTATCTACACAGTGCCGCTCCTATACCCTGTTCTATAGTATATATATATATATATATATATATATATATATATATATATATATATATATATAGGTGTAACCTGTCAGTGTAACCCTGCCTGTAATGATAATGAGATGGTACATTATGAATGGTGGATCCTGTGTTATCTATATATACACGTTACCTGTCAGTGTAATCCTGCCTGTGATGATAATGAGAGGTGTGATGAGAAGTGATCTATACAGAACAGGAAGGGTCAGTCCATTATGAATTGTGGATTCTGTATTATCTATATATAGATGTTACCTGTCAGTGTAATCCTGTCTGTGATGATAATGAGATGAGTGCTGAGAAATGATCTCTACAGAACAGGAAGGGTCAGTCTATTATGAATGGTGGATTCTTTGTTATCTACATATATAGATGTTACCTGTCAGTGTAATCCTGCCTGTGATGATAATGAGAGGTGTGATGAGAAGTGATCTATACAGAACAGGAAGGGTCAGTCCATTATGAATGGTGGATTCTGTATTATCTATATATAGATGTTACC
Organism: Rhinoderma darwinii; assembly: GCF_050947455.1. Classification (NCBI taxonomy): domain Eukaryota; kingdom Metazoa; phylum Chordata; class Amphibia; order Anura; family Rhinodermatidae; genus Rhinoderma; species Rhinoderma darwinii. The sequence continues at coordinate 344,052 of NW_027461664.1, forward strand.
TGTCAGTGTAATCCTGTCTGTGACGATAATGAGATGAGTGCTGAGAAATGTTCTCTACAGAACAGGGAGGATCAGTCTATTATGAATGGTGGATTCTGTATTATCTATATATAGATGTTACTTGTCAGTGTAATCCTGCCTGTGATGATAATGAGATGACTGCTGAGAAATTATCTATACAGAACAGGAAGGATCAGTCCATTATGAATGGTGGATTCTGTATTATCTATATATAGATGTTACCTGTCAGTGTAATCCTGCCTGTGATGATAATGAGATGAGTGCTGAGAAATGATCTCTACAGAACAGGAAGGGTCAGTCTATTATGAATGGTGGATTCTTTGTTATCTACATATATAGATGTTACCTGTCAGTGTAATCCTGCCTGTGATGATAATGAGAGGTGTGATGAGAAGTGATCTATACAGAACAGGAAGGGTCAGTCCATTATGAATGGTGGATTCTGTATTATCTATATATAGATGTTACCTGTCAGTGTAATCCTGCCTGTGATGATAATGAGATGACTGCTGAGAAATGATCTCTACAGAACAGGAAGGGTCAGTCCATTATGAATGGTGGATTCTGTATTATCTATATATAGATGTTACCTGTCAGTGTAATCCTGCCTGTGATGATAAGGAGATGAGTGCTGAGAAATGATCTCTACAGAACAGGAAGGGTCAGTCTATTATGAATGGTGGATTCTTTGTTATCTACATATATAGATGTTACCTGTCAGTGTAATCCTGCCTGTGATGATAATGAGATGACTGCTGAGAACTGTAAGGAGCAGTCTACTATGAGACTCATTGGCCAGAGGGCAAACTGCAAGATTAGATAAAGACAAAAAAATAATATAAAAAAAACGCACCAAAAAATCATAAAAAATATGTTTAAACGAAAATTGATTTAAACAATAGATCATTTTCTGATGACACATTCTCTGTAAGTGGTTGAACTGAGCTTTCCTAGATCTCGGCCTAGAGTGCAGCTGTTAATCGCAGCCGCTGCCCCCCAAAATCTGATGCTAAGCCTAGTGCATAACCGGATTCATAGAACACCTTGTAGAGAACTTCTATGTGCAGTCACAGCTCCCTCAGGTCCTGCACTATGTAGAACACATTGCCTGACGTGTTACTGTAATGTAGAACTAAGGAGGAACCCCACCTTAAAGAGAACAGAAAGGAGAAGACCTTTTCTCTCCTCAGTAGATGTTGACTCGCTCATTGCTGTGACGCTATCTAATCATAGTGGACAGCCTCACAGCGATGCAAAAGACCTGCAGGAAATTTCTCAAAATCAGCAGGTTTTCTGCATCGCTGTGAAGCGGTCCGCTCTGATTGGACAGCGTGACAACAAAAAGTGAGGCAACGCCTACTGAGGAGAGATGGTGTCTCCTCTTTGTACCTTTAATTACAACACGCATATGTTAGGTGCAAAACGGAGTAAGGGCTGTAGTGGAACAACATGGAGGGGGGCAAAAAAGAAAATGACAGCGTTGGAATCTGGAGGACGCCAAGTATAAGGGGAGGAATGTGGTTAAAAAAACAACAACAAATAACACAGCAGGTCCTGCTTAATAAACCACGGAGTTCACTTTCTAAATTCATTATTACTGACCTCTGGTAACACCTCCTGGAATTTCCTCCTCCGGTTCACTCTTACACGGTTGATCGACCCTCACTCGCTCTTCTTCTTCATCCTCTGTTTTAATAATAGTCAGATCTTCCCCCTGATTTCACATATGTAACAATTCAGTACAATACAGCAGAGAGTGCGAAGAATCTAACAGATCAACATAAGAAACCACCAAACTCTATGACCTCATCTATGACCGTTAGGGATGCACGATGCCTCGAAACTTCCATACTGTTTAGATACCGTTATGTCATGTATTTCGATACTTAGCTCTGCGGCCGCACAGCTCAGTATAGTAACACATGAATGTATGAGAGCGGGGCTGCGGCTGTGTGATAGTCATTGCCCCGCTCCTGAGTCATGACGAGTGCGCGGGGTCAGGATGATGCGTTGCGGCCAGCGCTGCACTAATGATTGCCGGCACTGAAGACAGAACATGGCGGGCGCGCTGCAAAACACCCCCATGTTCTGTCTTCAGTGCCTGCACCGCCGCTTATTATAGTGCAGCGCCGGCCGCATCACCTCATGCTGACCGCGCTCTCACTTATGTCAGGAGCGGGGCAATGGTTGTATTACGCATCCGCAGCCCCGCTCTATAACGGCGGAGATCAGAGAAACCTCTCATCTCCGCCGCTATTCCCCTGAATGTTGCGATCACAGCGGACTGCAGCATTCAGGAGAAAGGGAGATGCCCCTTGGATCGCATCGCAGGAATCCCTGTGACGCGATTGAGGGACATACCATATATGGGCAGACAGCCCAGGGTCCATTGAAGGACCCCAGGGCTGTCCTACCATATTTCCTGTTGTTAGGGCATATTGAGGTATGTCCTAACAGCTGCCTGTGTACTATCAGTGCACAGGCTAATATACTGGTATGTAGATATATGCCTGTGTACTATCAGTATATAGATATCTGCCTGTGTACTATCAGTATATAGATATATGCCTGTGTACTATCAGTATATAGATATATGCCTGTGTACTATCAGTTTATAGATATATGCCTGTGTACTATCAGTATATAGATATAAGCCTGTGTATTATCAGTGTATAGATATATGCCTGTGTACTATCAGTATATAGATATATGCCTGTGTACTATCAGTATATAGATATATGCCTGTGTGCTATCAGTATATAGATATAGGCCTGTGTACTATCAGTGTATAGATATATGCCTGTGTGCTATCAGTGTATAGATATATGCCTGTGTACTATCAGTATATAGATATATGCCTGTGTACTATCAGTATATAGATATAGGCCTGTGTATTATCAGTGTATAGATATATGCCTGTGTACTATCAGTATATAGATATATGCCTGTGTACTATCAGTATATAGATATATGCCTGTGTATTATCAGTGTATAGATATATGCCTGTGTACTATCAGTATATAGATATATGCCTGTGTGCTATCAGTATATAGATATATGCCTGTGTGCTATCAGTATATAGATATAGGCCTGTGTACTATCAGTGTATAGATATATGCCTGTGTGCTATCAGTGTATAGATATATGCCTGTGTACTGTCAGTATATAGATATATGCCTGTGTACTATCAGTATATAGATATAGGCCTGTGTACTATCAGTATATAGATATATGCCTGTGTACTATCAGTATATAGATATATGCCTGTGTACTATCAGTATATAGATATATGCCTGTGTACTATCAGTATATAGATATAGGCCTGTGTACTATCAGTGTATAGATATATGCCTGTGTGCTATCAGTGTATAGATATATGCCTGTGTACTGTCAGTATATAGATATATACCTGTGTACTATCAGTATATAGATATAGGCCTGTGTACTATCAGTATATAGATATATGCCTGTGTACTATCAGTATATAGATATATGCCTGTGTACTATCAGTATATAGATATATGCCTGTGTACTATCAGTATATAGATATATGCCTGTGTACTATCAGTATATAGATGTATGCCTGTGTGCTATCAGTATATAGATATATGCCTGTGTACTATCAGTATATAGATATATGGCTGTGTGCTATCAGTATATAGATATATGCCTGTGTACTATCAGTATATAGATATATGCCTGTGTACTATCAGTGTATAGATATATGCCTGTGTACTATCAGTATATAGATATATGCCTGTGTGCTATCAGTATATAGATATATGCCTGTGTACTATCAGTATATAGATATATGCCTGTGTGCTATCAGTATATAGATATATGCCTGTGTGCTATCAGTATATAGATTTATGCCTGTGTGCTATCAGTATATAGATATATGCCTGTGTGCTATCAGTATATAGATATATGCCTGTGTACTATCAGTGTATAGATATATGCCTGTGTACTATCAGTATATAGATATATGCCTGTGTACTATCAGTGTATAGATATATGCCTGTGTACTATCAGTATGTAGATATATGCCTGTGTACTATCAGTATATAGATATATGCCTGTGTACTATCAGTATATAGATATATGCCTGTGTATTATCAATGTATAGATATATGCCTGTGTACTATCAGTATATAGATATATGCCTGTGTGCTATCAGTATATAGATATATGCCTGTGTACTATCAGTATATAGATATATGCCTGTGTGCTATCAGTATATAGATATATGCCTGTGTACTATCAGTATATAGATATATGCCTGTGTACTATCAGTATATAGATATATGCCTGTGTACTATCAGTATATAGATGTATGCCTGTGTACTATCAGTATATAGATATATGCCTGTGTACTATCAGTATATAGATATATACCTGTGTGCTATCAGTATATAGATATATGCCTGTGTACTATCAGTATATAGATATATGCCTGTGTACTATCAGTATATAGATATATACCTGTGTACTATCAGTATATAGATATATACCTGTGTACTATCAGTATATAGATATATACCTGTGTACTATCAGTATATAGATATATGCCTGTGTACTATCAGTGTATAGATATACGCCTGTGTGCTATCAGTATATAGATATACGCCTGTGTACTATCAGTATATAGATATACGCCTGTGTACTATCAGTATATAGATATACGCCTGTGTGCTATCAGTATATAGATATACGCCTGTGTGCTATCAGTATATAGATATACGCCTGTGTACTATCAGTATATAGATATACGCCTGTGTACTATCAGTATATAGATATATGCCTGTGTACTATCAGTATATAGATATGTACCTGTGTACTATCAGTATATAGATATATGCCTGTGTACTATCAGTATATAGATATATGGCTGAGTGCTATCAGTATATAGATATATGCCTGTGTACTATCAGTATATAGATATATGCCTGTGTACTATCAGTATATAGATATATGGCTGTGTGCTATCAGTATATAGATATATGCCTGTGTACTATCAGTATATAGATATATGCCTGTGAGCTATCAGTATATAGATATATGCCTGTGTACTATCGGTATATAGATATCTGCCTGTGTACTATCGGTGTATAGATATATGCCTGTGTACTATCAGTATATAGATATATGCCTGTGTGCTATCAGTGTATAGATATATGCCTGTGTACTATCAGTATATAGATATATGCCTGTGTACTATCAGTATATAGATATATGGCTGTGTGCTATCAGTATATAGATATATGCCTGTGTACTATCAGTATATAGATATATGCCTGTGTGCCATCAGTATATAGATATATGCCTGTGTGCTATCAGTATATAGATATATGCCTGTGTGCCATCAGTATATAGATATGTGCCTGTGTACTATCAGTATATAGATATATGCCTGTGTGCTATCAGTGTATAGATATATGCCTGTGTACTATCAGTATATAGATATATGCCTGTGTACTATCAGTATATAGATATATGGCTGTGTACTATCAGTATATAGATATATGGCTGTGTGCTATCAGTGTATAGATATATGCCTGTGTACTATCAGTATATAGATATATGCCTGTGTGCTATCAGTATATAGATGTATGCCTGTGTACTATCAGTATATAGATATATGCCTGTGTACTATCAGTATATAGATGTATGCCTGTGTACTATCAGTATATAGATATATGCCTGTGTACTATCAGTATATAGATATATGCCTGTGTACTATCAGTATATCGATATACGTCTGTGTACTATCAGTATATAGATATACGCCTGTGTACTATCAGTATATAGATATACGCCTGTGTACTATCAGTATATAGATATACGCCTGTGTACTATCAGTATATAGATATACGCCTGTGTGCTATCAGTGTATAGATATACGCCTGTGTACTATCAGTGTATAGATATATGCCTGTGTACTATCAGTATATAGATATACGCCTGTGTACTATCAGTATATAGATATACGCCTGTGTACTATCAGTGTATAGATATATGCCTGTGTGCTATCAGTATATAGATATACGCCTGTGTACTATCAGTGTATAGATATATGCCTGTGTACTATCAGTATATAGATATATGCCTGTGTGCTATCAGTATATAGATATATGCCTGTGTACTATCAGTGTATAGATATATGCCTGTGTACTATCAGTATATAGATATATGCCTGTGTACTATCAGTATATAGATATATGCCTGTGTACTATCAGTATATAGATATATGCCTGTGTACTATCAGTATATAGATATATGCCTGTGTACTATCAGTATATAGATATATGCCTGTGTACTATCAGTATATAGATATACGCCTGTGTACTATCAGTATATAGATATACGCCTGTGTACTATCAGTGTATAGATATACGCCTGTGTGCTATCAGTATATAGATATACGCCTGTGTACTATCAGTGTATAGATATATGCCTGTGTACTATCAGTATATAGATATATGCCTGTGTGCTATCAGTATATAGATATATGCCTGTGTACTATCAGTGTATAGATATATGCCTGTGTACTATCAGTATATAGATATATGCCTGTGTACTATCAGTATATAGATATATGCCTGTGTACTATCAGTATATAGATATATGCCTGTGTACTATCAGTATATAGATATATGCCTGTGTACTATCAGTATATAGATATATGCCTGTGTACTATCAGTATATAGATATATGGCTGTGTACTATCAGTATATAGATATATGCCTGTGTGCTATCAGTGTATAGATATATGCCTGTGTACTATCAGTGTATAGATATATGCCTGTGTGCTATCAGTGTATAGATATATGCCTGTGTGCTATCAGTGTATAGATATACGCCTGTGTACTATCAGTATATAGATATACGCCTGTGTACTATCAGTATATAGATATACGCCTGTGTACTATCAGTATATAGATATATGCCTGTGTACTATCAGTATATAGATATGCGCCTGTGTACTATCAGTATATAGATATATGCCTGTGTACTATCAGTATATAGATATGTGCCTGTGTACTATCAGTATATAGATATAGGCCTGTGTACTATCAGTATATAGATATATACCTGTGTACTATCAGTATATAGATATATGCCTGTGTACTATCAGTATATAGATATATGCCTGTGTACTATCAGTATATAGATATATGGCTGAGTGCTATCAGTATATAGATATATGCCTGTGTACTATCAGTATATAGATATATGCCTGTGTGCTATCAGTATATAGATATATGCCTGTGTACTATCAGTATATAGATATATGCCTGTGAGCTATCAGTATATAGATATATGCCTGTGTACTATCAGTGTATAGATATATGCCTGTGTACTATCAGTATATAGATATATGCCTGTGTACTATCAGTATATAGATATATGCCTGTGTATTATCAGTGTATAGATATATGCCTGTGTACTATCAGTATATAGATATATGCCTGTGTACTATCAGTGTATAGATATATGCCTGTGTGCTATCAGTATATAGATATATGCCTGTGTACTATCAGTATATAGATATATGCCTGTGTACTATCAGTATATAGATATACGCCTGTGTACTATCAGTATATAGATATACGCCTGTGTACTATCAGTATATAGATATACGCCTGTGTACTATCAGTATATAGATATACGCCTGTGTACTATCAGTATAAAGATATATGCCTGTGTACTATTAGTATATAGATATATGCCTGTGTGCTATCAGTATATAGATATATGGCTGTGTACTAATATATGCCTGTGTTCTATCAGTGTATAGATATATGCCTGTGTGCTATCAGTATATAGATATATGCCTGTGTGCTATCAGTATATAGATATATGCCTGTGTACTATCAGTATATAGATATATGCCTGTGTACTATCAGTATATAGATATATGCCTGTGTACTATCAGTATATAGATATATGGCTGTGTACTATCAGTATATAGATATATGCCTGTGTATTATCAGTGTATAGATATATGCCTGTGTACTATCAGTATATAGATATATGCCTGTGTACTATCAGTATATAGATATATGCCTGTGTACTATCAGTATATAGATATATGCCTGTGTACTATTAGTATATAGATATATGCCTGTGTACTATCAGTATATAGATATATGCCTGTGTACTATCAGTATATAGATATATGCCTGTGTGCTATCAGTATATAGATATATGGCTGTGTACTAATATATGCCTGTGTTCTATCAGTGTATAGATATATGCCTGTGTGCTATCAGTATATAGATATATGCCTGTGTGCTATCAGTATATAGATATATGGCTGTGTACTATCAGTATATAGATATACGCCTGTGTGCTATCAGTGTATAGATATATGCCTGTGTACTATCAGTATATAGATATATGCCTGTGTACTATCAGTATATAGATATATGGCTGTGTACTATCAGTATATAGATATATGGCTGTGTGCTATCAGTGTATAGATATATGCCTGTGTACTATCAGTATATAGATATACGCCTGTGTACTATCAGTATATAGATATACGCCTGTATACTATCAGTATATAGATATACGCCTGTGTACTATCAGTATATAGATATATGCCTGTGTGCTATCAGTGTATAGATATATGCCTGTGTACTATCAGTATATAGATATATGCCTGTGTACTATCAGTATATAGATATATGGCTGTGTACTATCAGTATATAGATATATGGCTGTGTGCTATCAGTGTATAGATATACGCCTGTGTACTATCAGTATATAGATATACGCCTGTGTACTATCAGTATATAGATATACGCCTGTATACTATCAGTATATAGATATACGCCTGTGTACTATCAGTATATAGATATACGCCTGTGTACTATCAGTGTATAGATATATGCCTGTGTACTATCAGTGTATAGATATATGCCTGTGTACTATCTGTATATAGATATATGCCTGTGTACTATCAGTATATAGATATATGCCTGTGTACTATCAGTGTATAGATATATGCCTGTGTACTATCAGTATATAGATATATGCCTGTGTACTATCAGTATATAGATATATGCCTGTGTACTATCAGTATATAGATATATGCCTGTGTACTATCAGTGTATAGATATATGCCTGTGTACTATCAGTATATAGATATATGCCAGTGTACTATCAGTATATAGATATATGCCTGTGTACTATCAGTATATAGATGTATGCCTGTGTGCTATCAGTATATAGATATATGCCTGTGTGCTATCAGTATATAGATATATGCCTGTGTACTATAAGTATATAGATATATGCCTGTGTACTATCAGTATATAGATATATGCCTGTGTACTATCAGTATATACATGTATGCCTGTGTACTATCAGTATATAGATATATGCCTGTGTGCTATCAGTGTATAGATATATGCCTGTGTGCTATCAGTATATAGATATATGCCTGTGTACTATCAGTATATAGATATATGCCTGTGTACTATCAGTATATAGATATATGTCTGTGTACTATCGGTGTATAGATATATGCCTGTGTGCTATCAGTATATAGATATATGCCTGTGTACTATCAGTATATAGATATATGCCTGTGTGCTATCAGTATATAGATATATGCCTGTGTACTATCAGTATATAGATATATGCCTGTGTACTATCAGTATATAGATATATGCCTGTGTGCTATCAGTATATAGATATATGCCTGTGTGCTATCAGTATATAGATATATGCCTGTGTACTATCAGTGTATAGATATATGCCTGTGTACTATCAGTATATAGATATATGCCTGTGTACTATCAGTATATAGATATATGGCTGTGTACTATCAGTATATAGATATATGCCTGTGTACTATCAGTATATAGATATATGCCTGTGTACTATCAGTATATAGATATATGCCTGTGTACTATCAGTATATAGATATATGCCTGTGTACTATCAGTATATAGATATATGCCTGTGTGCTATCAGTATATAGATATATGCCTGTGTGCTATCAGTATATAGATATATTCCTGTGTACTATCAGTATATAGATATATGGCTGTGTACTATCAGTATATAGATATATGCCTGTGTACTATCAGTATATAGATATATGCCTGTGTGCTATCAGTATATAGATATATGCCTGTGTGATATCAGTATATAGATATACGCCTCTGTACTATCAGTGTATAGATATATGCCTGTGTACTATCAGTATATAGATATATGCCTGTGTACTATCAGTATATAGATATATGCCTGTGTACTATCGTATATAGATATATGCCTGTGTGCTATCAGTATATAGATATATGCCTGTGTACTATCAGTGTATAGATATATGCCTGTGTACTATCAGTATATAGATATATGCCTGTGTACTATCAGTATATAGATATATGGCTGTGTACTATCAGTATATAGATATATGCCTGTGTGCTATCAGTATATAGATATATGCCTGTGTACTATCAGTATATAGATATATGCCTGTGTACTATCAGTATATAGATATATGCCTGTGTACTATCAGTATATAGATATATGCCTGGTACTATCAGTATATAGATATATGGCTGTGTGCTATCAGTGTATAGATATATGCCTGTGTGCTATCAGTGTATAGATATATGCCTGTGTACTATCAGTATATAGATATATGCCTGTGTACTATCAGTATATAGATATATGCCTGTGTACTATCAGTATATAGATATATGCCTGTGTTCTATCAGTATATAGATATATGCCTGTGTACTATCAGTATATAGATATATGCCTGTGTACTATCAGTATATAGATATATGCCTGTGTATTATCAGTATATAGATATATGCCTGTGTACTATCAGTATGTAGATATATGCCTGTGTACTATCAGTGTATAGATATATGCCTGTGTATTATCAGTATATAGATATATGCCTGTGTACTATCAGTATATAGATATATGCCTGTGTATTATCAGTATATAGATATATGCCTGTGTACTATCAGTATATAGATATATGCCTGTGTACTATCAGTATATAGATATATGCCTGTGTACTATCAGTGTATAGATATATGCCTGTGTACTATCAGTATATAGATATATGCCTGTGTTCTATCAGTATATAGATATATGCCTGTGTACTATCAGTATATAGATATATGCCTGTGTGCTATCAGTATATAGATATAGGCCTGTGTACTATCAGTGTATAGATATATGCCTGTGTACTATCAGTGTATAGATATATGCCTGTGTACTATCAGTATATAGATATATGCCTGTGTACTATCAGTATATAGATATATGCCTCTGTACTATCAGTGTATAGATATATGCCTGTGTACTATCAGTATATAGATATATGCCTGTGTATTATCAGTGTATAGATATATGCCTGTGTACTATCAGTATATAGATATATGCCTGTGTGCTATCAGTATATAGATATATGCCTGTGTACTATCAGTATATAGATATATACCTGTGTGCTATCAGTATATAGATATATACCTGTGTGCTATCAGTGTATAGATATATGCCTGTGTACTATCAGTATATAGATATACGCCTGTGTACTATCAGTATATAGATATATACCTGTGTGCTATCAGTATATAGATATATGCCTGTGTACTATCAGTATATAGATATATGCCTGTGTACTATCAGTATATAGATATATGCCTGTGTACTATCAGTATATAGATATATGCCTGTGTACTATCAGTATATAGATATATGCCTGTGTACTATCAGTATATAGATATATGCCTGTGTGCTATCAGTATATAGATATATGCCAGTGTACTATCAGTATATAGATATATGCCTGTGTGCTATCAGTATATAGATATATGCCTGTGTACTATCAGTATATAGATATAGGCTGTGTACTATCAGTATATAGATATATGCCTGTGTGCTATCAGTATATAGATATATGCCTGTGTACTATCAGTATATAGATATATGCCTGTGTACTATCAGTATATAGATATATACCTGTGTGCTATCAGTATATAGATATATGCCTGTGTACTATCAGTATATAGATATATG